>NC_142684.1:86951129-87254274 GCF_056320005.1 Nelumbo lutea | reverse complement strand
CTACGGTCTCCCCTCTAGTAACTTTCCTTAGGAGCATGGTCCCAATGATATAGTAATTTTTCATGAATAGCTTAAGGCTGGCCTGCGTCTTCCTTTGCACCACCTAATAGTGGAGGTGTTGAATCATTTTAACGTCACCATTTACTAGCTCCATCCCAATGCCATCCAGAATGTAGTTGGGACCATTTCCCTGTGCTATGAGTATTGCCTCCCCCTTGACCTCGATATCTTTTCTTCTATTCTCTTTATTAAGAATGACACTCCTGGAGCGCCTCCAAAAAGGCGTTCTTATTACTTTTCTCCCCGTCGCGGATTTAAGCTTCTGCACGACCTGCAAAACAGAGTTCCCGCTTAGAAACAGGACTATTTTATGGTCTGTAACCCCGAGGAGTGGCCCTTCCCAACTTCTTGGAGGGGCACCATCCAGGACCCCGGGGTTGAGTTGGACTCTGAAACTTAGAAAATGTTGTTGTCCTGGGCAGCTGTAGGCCTTCTTTGTTCAGATTATTTGACCGAGGAGAAGCTCGCGCAGGCTGGCCTAAGCCCTGGTAGGTTGCCTTTTAGGTCGCGTAGTGCCTTTTAAAAATATATCATGTGTATACATATATTTTCTTTTTTATTGGACTAATACCTTGTGGTTCTTTGGCAGCCATCATGTCTGGTGTTGACGTGCACCGCATTCTTTCCAACAACCAAAAGCGTTAGGCTAAGAGGTTGCGTCTTGACCGAACTCCCACTTCTGGGGGCACTGAGTTCGGGTCTGCTGAGCCAGACTTTGTTTCTCCACCGCCTGATGTTCCACCGGCCCCATTCGAAGGAGGCACCGAAGAAGGTGGCCTCGAGGAGGGCGAGCTCACGAGGCAAGGAGTGATTCCTTCTGGTCCATCCCGCCCATTCCCCTACCCACAATTCCTGGTAGGGAACTAGGGGGTGTCATCGACTACATCGTGGCTGGCCGAAAGAGCCGAAGGGCAATCTGCCACAAGGAGGTCACTAGGTGGGGGGAGATGGAGCACAAGGCGCTCGCCGCATTTGCCGCTTCCCATTGTATGGTGGTAAGTAGTCTTTTCTTTTTCTTCTCGTCTTTTCCCTTCTTTTGCTGTTCTCTGACCTTAGTCTCTTGTTGGCAGGTGAACACCACCATCCACGCCATAGCCCTCCAGACCTACATCCACTCTGGCAATGCTCTCAATCAGAGGGCCATCATTCAGAAGCTCCAGGTCGAGTTCGACTAGGCCCGAGGCAAGCTCCTTCACACTCGCAAGGGGAGCGAGGCCCAGGAGCTGCCCATCCTTGACTAGGAGGCACAGATCACCAGGCTTTCCAAGGAGAGCGTGCGCTACAGGGAGGAGTCGTCAAGGGTGGCAGCGGAGAGGGAGCTCCTTTGCCAACAGGCTCGGGACTTGGAATCTACACTTCTGGACCAAACTCGGAACTTCAACACCATGGTGGAGGCCGAGCAGGAGAGGGCAGTCTGGGACTTCAAGGACTCCTAGGAGTATCATGAACTCCAAGTGGAGTATGGCTTGAGCTCGTACCGCTCCGAATTCAAGCTTTGCTGCTGGTTGGTCTGAAAGAAGTTCTCTAGGCTCAACCTTGACGGCATCACCATGAAAGGCCTGGCTCCCAAGACGGCGGACCAGGCGGAGGAGGAAGAGCCTGACTCCCCGGAGGACAAGGACGAGGTGTAGGAGGTGGACCCCTGAGGCTGGCGGCTCTGTTTTTCTGTTCTTCTGACTGATCACTGGTGGTTCCCGGGTGCCAGAACCCAGTCTTCAAAGATCTTCTTGGGTGGTTGTTCCCTTCTTTATCCCTTGTCGAACTTTCTCAAGCTGTTTGGCTTGGTGTTTTTTTTTTCGAATGACAATGAAATTTCTCTTTTTCTTCTAAGTATGGTGTGCTCTTTTATTTTTTGCCAAAGCAATCCCATCACTCGAGCTATTAGAGCTGCATACCCAAAGTAGGACTTTTCGGTAATCGTTATCCCGACTATCCCTTAGTGTTTTAGGCATCTTTATAGTATAACACGAAGTAATTACCATGTATGCCTGAACTGTATGTTTGTAGGTTGTACCTCATCTAGTCCAACCGGTGTATTGAGACGAGCTATGCTTCGTACGGTTTTGACTCGAGCTGCTTATGCCTCTAATGCTTCATACTTTGCCTTCACTGGCGAAGCGACTAGGTCTTTCATAATGCCGAGGTCTTGGTTAGCTCGGTGTTCTAGCCCTTAGGCTAAGGGGGTGACTTATAGTCTGCCCTTGGAGTTTGTCAATGCCATGGAGGCGACTGGGCTCATTGCGTCAAGGTCGTGTTAGGTCAGCATTTTGGCCCTTAGGATTTAAGAGTGACGCATGGTCTACTCGATAGTTCGCCCATGCCATAGAGGCGACTGGGTCTTATTGCGCCGAGGACATGTTAGCTCGGCATTTCAGCCCTTAGGCTTTGGGAGTGACTTGTGGTCTACTCAATAGTTATAGGTATTATTGCCTTAAGTTGACAATATTCCATGCCCGAGGTACTCGTTTCCCTTTAAGGGTTTTGAGCTTGTATGTTCCTTCCCCGAGCACCCATTTCACTCGGTAGGGTCCTTCCCAATTCGGTCCGAGCTTGCCAACACTGGGCTCAGGTACCATAACTTTACGAAGGACCAGGTCGTCGACGCGGAGGTTTCACTTCTTGACCCTAGCGTTATAGTACCGAGCTACTCTTTGCTGGTAAGTTGCGGTCCCGATATATGTGAGGTCACTTACCTCGTCGAGTAGGTCGAGGTTGGTACGTAGCTCATCTTCATTTGTCTTGTCGTCATATGCTTCCAGTCGTAGTGAGGGAACCTCGATCTCAGCTGGGATGACTGCCTCGGTGCTGCAGGTGAGGTTGAAGGGAGTCTCTCCTGTGGTGGTCTTCTCGGTGGTTCGGTAAGCCCACAGAACACTGGGTAGCTCGTCTTCCCATAGTCCTTTAGCTCGGCTTGACCGAGCCTTCAGTTTGCGGAGGATAGCACTGTTCGTGACCTTTGCTTGACCGTTTGCCTGAGGGTGTGCGACCGAAGTGAAGTTCTGTCGGATCCCCATGTCTTGGCACCAGTTCTGGAATTTGATGTCCTTGAACTGCTTACCGTTATCAGAAATCAATACTCGAGGTAACCCGAAATGGCACACTATGTTCTTCCAAAAGAAGTTCTGAACGTTTCGGGTTGTGATCGTTACAAGAGGTTCGACTTCTACCCACTTGGTGAAATAATCCACCATTGCGCAAAAGGCTACGGGTTGGTGAAAACAGTCCAAGTATATCGATGCCCCATTGCGCAAAAGGCTACAGGCTGGTGAGATACTTGAGTCGACAGCGAGCTGATGATATTGGCATGCTTCTGGAACTTGTCGCACTTTCTGACAAGCTCAATAGCGTCTGCTTTCATCGTCAGTCAGTATTATCCCTGTCGTAGCACTTTTTTTGTGAGGGCCCTGCCCCCCGAGTGTCCGTTGCACAAACCCTCATGAGTGGCATGGAGTACGATCTCAGCCTCGGAAGGTCGCAAGCAGCGCAGGTAGGGGAGCGTGTAGGATCTCTGGTACAGCCGTTCATCTATCATGATGCATTTGGCCGCTTGATGCTCTACCCTATTGGTAGCATTGTGATCTGCAGGGAGGGTCCCATGTAGCAGGAAGCTCGCGAGTGGGTCAATCCAGCTCGGCTCTGCTTGAATGACAGGAGCAACCTCCTCTGCCCCCCCCCCCCACCCCCCCGAAAATGCTAGGCTGAGGCAGGTTGTCTATGTACACAGTTCTCATGGTGTTATCATTGATGCTAGCTAATTGGGATAGGGTGTCGGCCTCAGTGTTCTCCGACCTCGGGACTTGCTTGATGAAGTGTGACTGGAAGTTAAGCAGAGCCTCTTTTACTTTGGCTAAGTAGGCAATCATAGTCGGTTTGCGAGCTTCGTATTCGCCTGTAACCTGATTGACCACGAGCTGGGAATATAGATGATGATATGTTTGGCTTTCACTTCTTTGGCTAGAGCTAGACCGGCTATTAATGCTTTGTACTCTGCTTCATTGTTGGATGCCGCGAACTCGAAGTGTAGTGCATACTCCAATTTTGTGGCACTTGAGTCGTGCAGGACTCTTCCGGTTCCGCTGCCCTGCTGGTTCGAGGAGCCATCTACGTGAAGGATCCAGGGCTCCTCATCCCAGTTCGTGCTTGACCTAAGTAGGAGAGATGCCGCACTGGATGCTACCTCACGGTGCTCGGACTCAACTGGCCTGGGAGCTCCGGGCTCACCTAAACTGGGGTCCTCGTGCTCAACCGGCATGGGGATTTAGGAGCTGAAAGTGCACTCCACGACCAAGTCTGCTAAGACTTGGGCCTTGATAGCAGTTTGTGGCTTGTATTGGAGGTCGTACTCGCTGAGCTCAACGGCCTACTTTGTCAGTCGACCAGAGACCTTGGGCTTGAGTAGGGCTTGCCTTAGAGGTTTGTTGGTGAGGACGATAACAGTATGAGCTTGAAAGTACAGACGGAGCTTTCGGGCTGCAATAACTAGTGCATACGCAAGTTTTTCTATCTCTAGATATCTTATTTCTGCTCCCTGCAACACTTATTAACATAGTAGATAGGTCGTTGAACCTGATCTACTTCTTTTATTAGTACCGAATTGACCACTTCATCACTTGCCGAGAGGTACATCTCTAAAACATCGCCCTCTTCAGGCCAGGTTAAGACCGGTATGCTAGCGGGGTACTTTTTGAGCTCGTCAAGCGCGAGCTAAAAATCTTGGGTCCATTCAAACCATTTGTTTTTAATTGCTTTAAAGAAAGGTAGGCAGTGATCTGGCAACTTGGACATGAAGCGGCTCAGAGCGGCTATTCGACCATTTAGCCTATGAACTTCCTTCATTTTTCGGGGTGGTCTCATATCTAGGATGACCTTTATTTTGTCCAGGTTGGCTTCAATGCCGCGCCGGTTAACAATATATCATAGGAATTTACCTGAGGTGACTCCAAAGACCCACTTATTCGGGTTTAGCTTCATATTGAATCTACGCAAGATTTTAAAAACTAAATTCAAGTCTTGTATTAAATCACATGAGAATTGGGTTTTGATGACCATGTCGTCTACATAACATTCTACTTTTTGGTCAATCAATGGCTCAAACAGTTTATTTACAAGTCTTTGAAAGGTCGCCCCAACATTTTTTAGCCCAAAGGGCATGGCCTTGTAGCAGTATAGGCCAAGCTCGGTTATGAAGGCAATCTTTTCTTCATCTGTTGGGTCCATCCTGATCTAGTTGTAGCCCGAATAGGCGTCTAGAAAGCTCAACAACTCATGCCCTGAGGTCACGTCCACTAGACGGTCGATTTTGGGGAGTGGGAAGTAGTTCTTTGGCAAGTTCGGTTCAGGTCGGTGTAGCCAACGCACATGCGCCATTTACCGTTAGCCTTTTTCACCAGAACGGGATTGGCCACCCAGCTCAGGTAGTGGATTTTCCTGATAAAATCGGCTGCAAGGAGCTTCCCAACCTCCTCGTCGACCGCCTTTCATCGCTCTGGGGCTAGGTTGCGTTTCTTTTGTCTAACGGGCCTAACTACAGGATCAGTATTAAGCTTATGAGTTATGATGCTAGGGTCTTTAGATTTTATTAAAGGCCCCTAAACCTTGGACGTTCTCCTCAAGCTAATTAATAGTGTTACAATGGTCCTAAAAATGCTGCCTAGAGTTAACATAATATGGTTTTAAGTTAAGTCGCAAGGCATCAGACGCCATGGGTAGACTTCATCCAAATCAAGAGATAAAGTCTATCCACACAGAAGGAGAAAAAAAAAATTTAAGGCAATCGTTTTCCCCTATTTCTTGGTGGCCACACAATTTCATGACAATCGTTTTTTTGGTAATATGTACGAAAAAATTCAACATCCAATATGATGATAAAGAGATTAAAAGAAGTGTAAAACCCTTTTGTCATTTGATGATAAGAAAAGTAATGGAATTAATTAGATTCCCATTACTTATATTTATCTCAAAATATAATAAACGAATCAAATGAATAACTAAGCAAAAAATTTATATGATTTCATCCAAGGTTCAAAGTATGGATACTCTTGATATGGAATTTACATGAAAATCGATACTTATCAATCGATGAAGCCTATGTTTTTTATTTTTGAATTTTGACATTTTTTATTGGTTTTGATGTTCATAACAAGAGAAATTAAGTCTAGACAAAAATATCACTTAAATATTTAGCACGTATTAATTTATGTTCAAACAATTAGGCAGTAGGAAATTTATGAAGTTGACATCTTAAACCTAGCAAATTAATGCCTTGACTGGAAGGAGATGGAATAAAAAATCTGTGCAGTTAAATTCTCTTACCTCCCCTCAGAGTCTCAAACAACAACACCTAACTAGAATTGATTAAAGAAATCCAATTTGAACACATTAACGTAGATATAGTAGTGGTCCATTGTTTAACATCTCCCCCACACGGCACCAAAAGATTTTGATTTTTGACTTTTGCCTGCATATTAAAGGGGATGGATACAAATGAGAATAAAAATTGCAGCTTTCAGAGGACAAATTCAAAAGCTGTTCATCAAGAAATTTGGAGACCATCTCTCTCACTATTAGTCTATTTCCTCGTTTAGCATTGAATCGCTCAATCATAGAGTTTTTTTTTTTTTTTGGTTCTTTTCAAACTTACGTGCACGAGCCAGAATTTTGTGCGTTTACACTCCAATTCGAACATGTACATGTATACGTTAGCCTTTTGGATTTTTTATCTTTGGAAGAAATTTTCAAAATTCTTTAGGCTCCATGAAAAGAATTTATACTTTTTCAAAATAATTTCAAAATTATTTTGTATATATTTGTATTTATACTTTTTCTAAACTAAATTTTAAAACCCCAGATTTCAAAATCAAGCAAAGGTTGTAGTTATTGCAGCGCGGAACTGCTGGGCACAAAACGCAGTGCACCATTTGCACGCAGCAGATCGGGATTAGTCTTCTGGGCCACCAGTAAGACGCGGGAACCGCGTGCTATTAATTTGCATTTATTGCTGTCATTATTATATTGTTGATGTATTTATATTTTGGGTAAGATCATGGAGGATGACAAGTGGTGATCATGGAGCTTCAAAACAAATACTTTTTCAACTTGTTCCTTTCCAATCTACATCTCTCACCTCTTATACCAGAGGGAGGATGACAAGTGATCATCTCAGCTACCGTCATAGGCATTGCATTTAGAGTTTGCATCTCCGCCCCACCGCCTGTCTCCCCATAAACGCCCCACACAATGTGCGATTGCCACATGTTTAGTCATATGCAGTGGGGCGTTCCTGTGTGCATGGCTAATGGGATGACCGTTAGTTCGTCCCGTTAGTCTAAAACGAGTTTAAACTTTCTTTCTTCTGTACAATATTTTAAAAAATGACCTGAAAATGGAATTGTTTTGCACACTGGTTTTCAGGTCGATAGTCCTTTGATTCGAAAAGAACAAATAAATTAAAAATTAGAATGGTAAAAAATTATTGAAATGATCGACGGGTTATTGACTTTTTCAATAATTTTTGGCCAAATATCAGGTTTGGGGTAAAACAAAAGTCGTTGCCTAGATGATTGGACCGTTTGGCCTGGGAACCATCCAGGCAACAGGTTCCGTTTTACCCCAAACCCGATATTTGGCCAAAAACTATCGAAAAAGTCAACAACCTGTTGACTCAGGCAGTCGAACAATCGACCCATTCAATGATTTTTTGATCATTTTTATTTTTAATTATTTTAATTTATTTGTCAAAATAGACCATTTGTTCGAACCGAATGATCAAACCATTGACCCGGAAACCAGTGTCAAAAACGATTCCATTTCTGAATCATTTTTTGAAACGTTACGTAAGAAAAAGAAAATTTGGGCTTGTTTTGGGACTAATAAGACAAACTAACAGCCGTCCCATTAGCCCCACACGCGGGAACACCCCACTGCGTGCAATTAGACATATGGCGGTCACACGTTGTTGTGCGGGGCGGAGATGCGAACTCTTGCATTTATTGTTGTTACAAGTTTTCTACGCTTGAACTTGCTTCATAATGACTCTTTAAATCGAATTGGGGTTAGTTGCATTTGATAGGTGTGCAAATCTGCATTCGATTAGATTGCATTTATCTATATATATTTATTTATAATACACAGAGAAGATATTTGTTTTAATTTTTATGTAAATTATAAAAATTAAGTCTAAATATTATATATCACATATAGTGATATGTTTGGTTTGAAGGAATTGGTAGGAAACCTATGCAAGTATTGTAAAAATTTATTTACCTTTCCCTACTTTTTCCTTCAAACGCCAAATACAGCCTAAAAGTAAGAGATTGGAATGCTTATAGCTATAGGACATATACGCTTGATGACTGACGCTGTGAGGCCTTTGGTATTAGTCCAATGGCCAACTAATTTGGATGGAGGTACCCTCAAGTAAGACACCGGCCGGGAACCCAAACAGTGGCAGATCCCGGGCCTTTGATTAGTAGGGGTAGGCATTATCATAAATTGGTATTGAACCATTCTTTATGCTGAGAAGATAAAAAGTAATCTTATGACTTCTCATCCAAGGCTGTAAAGACTGTTCCAACGGATCTTATACTGACTGAAGCCAATATTGGAAAATTCTTGTAAAAAGAGGACTAAACATCAAGTATGGAGGATAGTGGATCAAGATTATTGGCAGATTCAGACTAGAAGGTGACTTGTTGGTAGTCATCAAATTTCTTTAGGGAAGGGCTAAAGTGCTTGATTTGGACGTGCCTTTCACTACTTGTTGAAGACCGCAAACAAATAGTTCAACACCGAGAGGCCGGTAGGGAGTAGGGATCTACTACAATCAGGCATACTCCTAGGGATTGGGAACTGAAGGAAACTGCATTGCAGACTGGTTAGCAAACAAAGGTCAAATTTTCGATGATGACTTGTGGCATTATCATGGCCTATGGGACTTCAACTATCTAGTCTTAATTTCTTGATGCAAGAGGAAGATTTCTACCTCATGCTTCCTACTAGATTCTTTTCATGCATTTTCCCCTTCCTTTTTTCCTTTCTTCTTACTTCCCATTGTATTGTATTAAAAAATATATATATCCTAGTCATTTGGTAATAGTAAAATTCTAATAAGCAGACCCAACTCAGTCATAGTATTCTTCCTACTGTTCTTCTCTAGCAAAACCATCACCAGAAATATGGCTTTCACAAGAAGTCTTGCATATGGTCTTGAGAACTCTTTACTCTCAAGCTCATGCACAAGTTCCATGAAGCAACCAAATCACGCCTTAACTTACTTTTGTTTAATTATCTAAAATTCCTATTTTATCCATGTATAAACACTTATGGCAGTCAAATACATGCCTCTTGGCCTTGCCTCTTAGCTTTTTAAAATCATGAAAATTAAAAAAAAAAAAAAAATAGACCCTATTTAAGAACCCAAATTTTATTTGACCCCCTACTATTTTAGCCATTGTTAAAAAACTTCAAATTTTTTCATGCCTGTATATAAAAATAAAAAAGAAATTCAAATCTCAGTGGGTGCAATTGATTCTGACATAGATCTCTTGCAATCAAAAACTCTGCTAGCACATTTAGGAATGTCTCTTTGACTCAATTTAGAAGGAATACAAATACAAATATGTACTGTATAAATACATGTACTCCTTCCAAACTGAGCTTTGTATGCTAAATTTATGGGAAGATAACGTGCGTTGAATTCCCTGCTTTGAGTGTGTGAAAAGTTTTTACTTATGGGAATCCCGCTGGCCGCTGCTCCAATTGGTAGGGAATGCATAGCATTTGTGGGTAGCAGATCCAGGGTTATTATAGATCCCTCTAAATCTCTAAATCCTTATATCCAGGAGACCCAGTCAGCAGATCAACATTCATCAGTACCGATTGGTCCAGTGATTCTACCCTTTTCCCAATAGGTGTTTGAAAAATGGAAATAAATCTTTTATCTTTACACCAGATTTGTCGTTTATGTGGTGGGCCAAGAGGGGTAATCTTGTCATTTAGTGAAAGTCAACGTGGAAAATGGAGAACCGTGTGCGGAAGAAAAGCATGAATGGCATGGGAGAATTGGGAATAGCCGAATAGGAGGACTGAAACGGAATTAAAATCTGCTGCAACTTCCAAAACACACCATAGGATTGGAACTTCTACTACACTTTAGAATCCTGACCGTGCAAATTAAAAACTTCCATACTACCTAACAACCTACTCAAAATCACGAGCTGTTGAATTGAAACGCAGTGGAGTAGGCTCCACCGCTTCCTGTGTTTGTGGTCAAGAAATCTAAATTACGAATTTATAAAAAGAAAATCTCATTATTTCTTACATCTCTCTCTGCTATATAACACAAATGACGTCGCTGGCTGATTGAATGAGTGGCCGCTTCTTCTCAGCTGATCTTCTCAAGAATTCTTCTTGAGGCAGAGAAGACGGAAGGGGAGGAGCAGAGAAGAGTTGGAGGAGGAGAAGATCAGAGGAAGAGAGAAGGATGGGTTCATATACAACAGAGCCGCTGTTGCAGTATGAGAGTAGTTACGGTAAGAAGAAAGGATGGAGAAAGGTGATGGACGCGGAGGAGGCCAAGAAGCAGGTTACGTTCTCCGTCCCCATGATCCTTACCAACGTTTCTTACTACTGCATCACCCTCATCTCCGTCATGTTCGCCGGTCACCTCGGTGACGTCGAACTCGCCAGCTCCACCCTCGCTAACTCCTGGGCCACCGTCACCGGTTTAGCTCTCATGGTACCTTCCACCCTCTCTCTGAGAACGTACTGACAGCATCTATGTCCTATATTAAATTTCTGTTACAGCTAGCTGTTCGATACTTTGATCTGATTCGATCTTTTTTTTTTGTTTACTTCATATAGATTCTTCAATGAATTGAATTTGATAACGGAAAAAAAGGTTTCTATAAGGGCAACTTTTTGCCCTGAATATCGATAAAAGATAATATTTTTATAAAATATTCAAAATAAAATATATTTTTTTAAACATCAAGAAAGGCAATGACACTGTTCATCGTCTTCCTCTCCCCTGTATTCCTCTTCTACAAACCTTATATATAACCCCTGTTAGCTCGAGGCTCAAAGAAGAAAAAAAGAAATTAAAATAATCAATTTGCTTCTCCTCATTCCTCCCTCCCCCGTCCGTCTCCCTCTAGCTTCCGAAACAGAGATCAACCCAGCCAATAGCCGAGGAAAGGAATAACGGAAGCATGCCTCGTCTTGGAGCCACGGATCAAGTCTTACTGGGAAGAACTGGATTATGCACGAGCAATGATGTCCGGCGAGTGAAATGAGCCACGGATGATAGATTTCTTATGGCTCAAGCGTTGGATTTTAATCTCTAATGGGTTTGATTGGTCAATACATCAGAAATTGTATGGACACACTTGATTTTTTTCTTATAAAATTCAGTTTTGAAATTGTTTAAGATAAAAAATTATAAGTTTTGTTTTCGGTATTTAGTACGAATTGATTTACACTCCTTAGAAATAGTAGACGATAATATGGGGGTTTTACAAAATTCAGTTTTGAAAGATAGAAAATTATAAGCTTTGTTTTTGGTATTTTAATACAAGTTGATTTACACTCCTTATAAATAATAGAGGAGAGTATGGATGTTTGATATCGTGTAACACGCGTGCATGTGTGCAATGCAATGCAATGGGGCATATTTTGCTCATACCCGCTTCTCTCTTTCTCAATCCGATTTGTCGCACGTAAGGTTTCTTCAATGATTTTTCAAATTTGTGTGTAACTTCCAACAGGAAAGAAATCTTACGGGATCCGGCGAGTGAAATGAGCCACAGATTTCTTATGAGTTCCACTTCCACGCATCATAAGAAATTTTACTGGATCCATGACTCCTTTGATCCGTGGCTCCCAAAGGAACTAAGACTAACTGGATTATGCACGAATACAGGCTTTCAGAGCCTTAAAGGAAGAACTGGGTTCGCACTTGGACGATGAACAGAGCCATGCCTCGTTTCACTGAGGCTTCAAATCTAGTGTATTTGGATGAAATTCCAGCCGAAGCAGACTTTAATGTCGGAGATGTAGAGTTCGAAATGGCGTTTTTCAATGATCGAAACCGTGATTTGTGGCGCTGGTTTGGTCATTTTAGACCGCCGGTGAGTTCCGGAGATTGAGAATGGGGTTTGAGATAGGAATGAATCGAGATTAATTAGGGCTTCTTGGCTCTAAAACCCAACCTTGACTAAAGAAAAGAAACTCAATAGGTTGAAGACGACAAACGGTATTCCTCCCTCACGGTGAATCGACTCTTTGAGGTAACTCGGTTCGAGCTATAAAACATTAAAGGGTTCCCTCACGGTGAGTCGACTCTCTGAGATAACTCGGTTGGAGCTATAAGGAGGAATACAGGGGTTATATATAGGGTTTATAGGATAGGAATACAGGAGGAATATAGGGCAGAGAACTCTGCACATCCTGATAAAGCTTCCATATGGTTTAACGAGTTGGTTTGGTTGCGACTGTGCTGTCCACAGTCTCTCCCTGCGTGTGACACGTTAGTCCAATAGACTGTTTGTTCCTGTGAATCTGACCACGGCCACAGGACAATTCAGGCACATCTCACACGCGTGACGGGATCTGCTCCTCACAAATGGGCGCCTAACACGCACATCCACCGTGTACTGGGAACATCTCGTAGGATATGCGTGTGAGGCGCCAAGTGTAAGGAGCAGATCCGGTCTCCTCACACGCCAGTGTTTAAAAGCAAAAGCAAAAACGTGTCCACATTCCACTCGTGGGGTTTCCATGAATGAATGGTGGGGAGAAATAGAAGTTGAAATTATCAGGATTTATCTAATAATTGTGTTAACAGAATCAAAATATTATACCCACGAAGATGAGAAGATGAAATCTGACGTTTTAATCCGTTCTATCATGGTTGTTTTCAGACTGGTCTAAGTGGGGCTCTTGAAACTCTCTGTGGACAAGGATACGGCGCCAAGTTATACAGAATGCTAGGAATTTATCTACAGTCTTCGATCATCACCTCTTTCCTCTTCTCTGTCTTGGTATCCGTCGTCTGGTTTTATTCGGACCAGATACTGATTTTTCTTCATCAAGAGCCTGAGGTAGCAAAAATGGCTGGTCTCTATCTGAAGCATTTGATCCCGGGTCTGTTTGCGTACGGCTTCCTGCAATGCACCCTCAGATTTCTGCAGACACAGTCAGTGGTGATGCCTCTTGTTGTGTGCTCAATAGTCCCACTGCTCATCCAATTCGGCCTCACCTATGCACTGGTTCACCTCACACCTCTGGGTTTCAAGGGAGCGGCATTATCGGCCTCCATATCGCTCTGGATATCGTTTGCTATGCTGGCTTTCTATGTCAACCATGCCGACAGATTCAAGCATACTTGGGAAGGCCTTTCCATGGAAGCCTTCAGCTACGTACTTCCAGGCATGAAGTTGGCGATTCCCTCTGCATTCATGGTGTGGTGAGTGATAAGCCTGACTTACGCAGTGTTCTGTAATCTGTCTTTCCTTCTTTTCTAGCTTGCGAAATTTTTATAAATCTTCTTCCATTTTCCATTTTCCCCCTGATATGATCAGTTTGGAGTACTGGGCTTTTGAGCTTCTGGTGTTGCTGGCGGGATTGATGCCCAACTCAGAGAATAGTACATCCTTGATAGCCATGTGGTACAGTTTCTTCTTCTTCTTCTTCTTCTGCACTTTCTAATTGTTGTAAATCTGATGAGTTTTGCAGAGGATCTGAATTCTAATCTATCTAATCTGTGCAGCGTGAACACAGAAGCTGTCTCGTTCATGATTACTTATGGTTTCAGTGCGGCAGTAAGGTGAGCTTTGGAATGACAGCAGATGAGAGAACTGTGTTTACTTGTCTGGGTTTTTGTTACATCGATCGAATATTTGTTCTGGTTTTATCCAGATGATGAAATCAAATTGACTTTCTGTGACAGCACAAGGGTGTCAAATGAATTGGGAGCATCAAATGCAGATAGAGCAAAGAATGCTGTGGCAGTTACGCTTAAGCTTTCTGTCATTCTAGCTCTTACAGTTATCATAGCGCTACTCTTTGGTCACAACATCTGGGCTGGTTTCTTCAGTGATAGTCCTGGAATTAAGAAAGAATTTGCTTCTATGACTCCCTTGCTTGCCATCTCCATATTGTTTGATTCAGCACAGGGTGTATTATCAGGTGAGTGGCACTGGCACCCATAGTTTGAAACCATGATGGATTGCTTACATTTAGGGCCTGTTTGGTTTACGGGAATTCCAACCGTTTGATTGGATTGAATCAGAATTCAATTCCTATTCCTGGTGGAATGTCATTCCCCCATTTGAGGGAATGGCCATTACCTCTCCCTCCCTTGGGAATGAAATCCCATTTCTGCTTATTCCAATTCTTACTCTGCTTCCTGTCTGAACCAAACAGATTATGGGAATATAGACCATTCTGATTCCAATTCCGACTGTAAACCAAATGAACCCTTAATTCTCTGCTCTGAATTCATTGTTGCAAGCTTACTTTCTGTTTTTCAGGGGTATCCAGAGGTTGTGGGTGGCAGCACTTGGCTGCATGGACAAACTTGGGAGCCTTCTACATTATTGGCATGCCTATAGCCATCCTCTTGGGCTTTAAGTTTAAGCTCTATGCCAAGGTGAGCTCCCCATTTAAATCAACTGATACCATCTGAATCAATTACCTGTAGAATTTGCTTTCAATAATAAATTGGTGCTTGTTTGGTGCAGGGATTGTGGATTGGTCTGATATCTGGCCTCTTCTGCCAAGCCTGCACCCTCTTAGTAATTACAGTGCGCACCAAATGGACCAACATGACACTCAGTGTGAATGAACATAAAGAACATCAAGTTCTGGTGTAACAACATTTTTGACAACGGGGAGTTGCAATTTGCAAACAAACAAGGCGTAATTGCTTGGTTACAAGTTTGGGTTTACGCTGCAGCAAATAGATTCACATCTACAGAGAAGCTAGAGCATGAGATGAGATCTTTTCAGCTCTCAGCTGCCGCTGGTTTCTCTCATTACAATAAAGTTTTAATCCTTGATGCATATCGAGTAAATATAAGTTTCTAGGCAATCAGGGAGGACTGTAAATAACAAGAATATTTCGGCCTTTTCCTTTTCTTTTGCGGTTCAAATTTATTTGGAGTCAAACGTTGGGATAACTGGATGACTTTTTTTAATTATCTGATTTGAGCATCATTCATGCATGGATGTTCCTTTTCAAATCACTATCCAAAATTAATAAGATAGAACTAAGTGCATCCTTAAAAAATGAATAGAGATAGAAAGGACTCTACCTGGTTCATCTCCCTGATTTCCTCCTCCATGGTCCAGCAACCTGCTCCAACCCTGATTTGGAAAAGAGAACAGATGATTTGAATGACCCCTTTTAATTCTCCGGTGTAATATATGCTTAGACTTATAGTGGAAGAAAATAAGAGGACATAGAGTCATGTGACTTTTAATTATTTCATTTCACTTTCAGATTTTAAGTGGGTCCTGGGACTCGGGTGTCATACAAGCCATTTTTGTTTATTTGAGTGGCACATTGCCCCCACTGACCTCTACATAGATCCGCCCCAAAAGCTGACCTTGTATCATTTAATCTCCCAGTGGTGGGACTTGTCAATTTGGCATCCTTGATTGGGGTAACTAGTTGACGCTCTAGAGCAGAACCAAACCAAATACAGCCTAAGTGAATTGTTTCAGAAGACCTTTCTCAAAAAATAAAAAATAAAAAAAGGTTTCAGAAGACAATCCTTTCATTTTCTCCTGAATAAGATCAAAATACAATTAATGCTCACCAAGGAAACAAAGAGAAAAACATGAAGAAATACTAGGTTTTGATATTTTTACAAGGATATGGTACCAAGTTAATAGAGGATGTTGGAAAATAATCTAAAATCTTCAATCATCATCTCTTCTATTCGGAACCCATAATGATTTTGCTTCATCAAGAGCATCAAATGGCGCAAATGATGACTGATCTGTAGATAAAAGATATCAGGTCCCGAGTCTGTTTGCAACTTTGCATCCATAGATTTCCTCAGCAGACAGTCAATTGTAATAACTCGTGTGTGCTCAGTAATCCCATTTTTCATCCATGTTGGCCTGACCTGTATGGGTTCACAACACCTCCCGGATTCCCGGGAGCAAAATTTTCTCCATGTTTCAGGTGTCTGGTTTCATAAATTGCCATTTATTTTTCTTTCGTTTTTCTCTATTGTCAGTTTGGATTTGAACTTGGAAGTACAGGGATTTTGAGTTTCTGGTTCTACTGGTGGGATATACGACCAACTCAGTGAACTATAAATCCTTGAGAGCAATATACAGTAAATTGATTTCTTTCATTTAGACACAGCAATGTGGCTTCAAAGTCATCAAGAACTATTGAAATTCACTAACTGAACTCAAGGCTCCTTTCTGCAATTGCATTTCTCTTGAATTGGCATGAAAGAAAGTGAAGATTTTTGAGTTGCAGAGATAAAGTTAACAGCTTGTCTTGGGGGAAGGGGGTTGCATAGAATATGTTTAGAATTTACTCTCTAGAAACGTAGCGAAAGGCTCAGTTTCTATTACAGATTAATTTTGTTTTGTTTTATTTATTTGTCCTCCCTGATTAACTTTCAATTGCTAACCAGTGCTTCTGGTAGTTGTCTTTTCACGAGAGTAACAGATGTTTGATGGTTATGAGATGTAATCATCCAGTGTTTACCAGAAAAAAAAATGGTTATGAGATGCATTTATTTTCATGTGGAAACAAAATTATTTATGTACATGCTTCTATTTTTTTCTCTTTTTTCTAATCAATAATGTACTACAATCTCTTTATCCATATAACAAATTGCTTAAAATGGAAGGAAACCATCCTAGCACGATGGATGGGCAGCCAAATGCAGGGACTATGACTGGGCAATTGGGGCACTTCACAAAAGAAAATTAGAAGCCAATGGTGATTGGTGACATTCCCCCAACCTAAGACTGATGTATTTTCACAATAGGCAGTTGGAACATCCTAATAGTGACCACCCGATCCACCTCCCACCAAAGGAAAAAATCTCGATCCAATAGTTATTTTTCATTCAGCCATTATGGATCTTCGATTTTTGTTTTTTGAAGTCCTGAAGCACCTTTTCCCGATCAGACGGTGAAGCAGATAGTACCCACTTGCTGAATTCAAGCTCCCCCATGCCCATAAACTGAGCAAGGAGACTAAATTGATCCTTCTTAGACAAAGAAGCTTCTTTACTACTGAATTTTTTAGTTTCATTCTGATGTCTTTTCTCTGAATTGGGGTTGCATGGTTGCTTCATGATATTACTCTCCGGAATGCATACATCATTCTTGCTATGAAGTGTGGGTCCAAAGTTGACAACATCCTCATTACGGTGAGTATATACAATACCTGCATAAGAGGAACCAGATTTGAATTGAATCACCATAAAATATTGGAAGATTTAATAAATATTTCACCAACTCATCTGTTACTACAATAATTTCTGAAAGTGTGTAATTGCAATTATTCAAGTCGGTGCTTGAACAAAGTTATTCAAGAAAACTAGTTTTATCATTGGCACTAGTTCAGATACCAGAAAAATTCTTTTTTTACATCAAAATATCCTCAACTATTAAAGGATATTATGAGAATAAGGCAGAATATCAGGAAAGGTTAATAAAAAAAATCAAATCAAAACGAGACATTGAACAATCTCTCACCAATAAGCTAATGGTAAATTCATTTTGCAGGCAATTATTAGAAATAGACGAGGACAATCTTCAATTTGTTTCCAGTTCATGTTGCAGGATCTAGATCACATAACTCATGCATGTAGTGCACCTCCTAAGAGGTTGTGTTGGAATCATCCTAAATACATACTGCAATGGAAATTTACTTGGATGCAAATCATATTGATCTTGTCTTGAAGAAAGCAATACTGCATTTTGTCTTCAGTCCAACTCTGTGACCACAGGAGTATGCTTGAACTCGACCAAGTTAGACCATAATGCTCAACCATGGCCATTTGCACAATTGCATTATGAGGATCAAACACAACCCTTAGCAGAAACAACACAATGCCAAGGAGAAGGGGAGATTTACAAACATTATCAACATGAATCACAGAGGAAACACAGACAAGGTTCAAGAGAGAAGCTGAAGGAAATAGTAGTGTTTTTCCAAATGAAACTGTAGATCTGCAATCATCTAAAAGAGATAAGTGAATAGGTGATCAAGCTAACAAGAAATAGGAATGGCCACTTAGCAGTGATATGCTAGCTTTCCAGTATTGTGAAGTTATAATGCATCATTGAGATTAAAATTTCTAATAAAACCAAGGAAGCACAGTTATTTGGATTGTTAAACTCTAAATTAAAAATGAACATTTTAACAACTTCTATTTGATAATTAATATTCATAAGAAAAATAAAACCATTAAAATTAGTATTTGGATTTTTAATGTTGTTCATTCATTCATCCTAGTAAGATATCTTCTTAAAAGGCAATTAAAATTATGAAATCATTTTTTTTTGTGTAAGCATTAAGAATTTAATGATAAGGTAGGGGTGATCATTTCAGCCTGGCCCCGCCCAGAAATTCCGGGCTTGGGCATGGGTTTTGTGTTCAGGCCTGGCACATGCCCAGGCCCACAAATTTTAGGGTGGGGCCTGGGCCTAACACTTCAAGCCCAGCCCGTCCCGTATATATTTAAACATGTGCATTTTATGTATGTATATATATATGTGTGTGTGTGTGTGTGTGTGTGTGTTTATGTGTGTATGTATATGTATATGTATATGTATATGTACACATGTTACTTTATATTATATAATGTACAAAATAAGTTTATATGCATGTCATATGTCATTTAATATAAAATATTATATATATGTAATATTTTATATATGAAAGACATAGGCCCGGAGTCAAGCCCAGCCTGGCCAGGGCCCATGTAGACCTGGGTCCAGGCTTATGTTTCAGGCCCAGAACCCTGGGCCTAGGCTATAGCTTTTATCATAAGTGCAAAGCCTGGCCCGGCCTGGCCCATGATCACCCTTATTTAAGACCCTAACATGGACATTGTGAGTTTTACATGCTTGAAAATGTTTTATATGTTTGATTTTATTTTTAAATTTTCATTTGAATATGCTTTACATGTTGTGTTTATGTATTTTAATTTTAGATAATAGGTTTTTTTAAATATTTATTTTGAAATTTAAGTTCATATTTTTATTAATATTATGTTTAATATATATTTTTTTAATTTTTGCATTTTTTTGAAAATTTTGAATTTTTTGGCCATTTTTGTATTTTTGCACCTTGCTTTGAAAAGGCATATGCCTCACCCTATGCCTTGTGCCTCGGGCACAAATTGCCCCTTGCACTTTTTTTTTTGTGCCTTGTGCTTTTAAAACACTGCCATAATTCTATATTATATAATTATATCATTTTGAACCTTGTAGTTGATTAATAAGATTACATTCAATGAATAAGGAGTCAAGGGCAAAAGGCACAAATACTTTCTTTTCCTTCCCCTCTACAACAGGTTAGACAGTACTTACTATCCATATACAGCTGGTGCTTCTGTTACCAGTATATTGATCATCAATATATCACATTTAAAAATATTGGAAGTTTTAGTGGTGAATAGACTTTCAAGTGAAGAAAGGTTTTATTCAGATTATATTCATAATGAAATCTGATAAGGATTCTATCCAGGCTTAACTCCACTACTTACTGCAAGGTGTTCATCTAGGCAGATCTATGTGCTAGTGTAATCTAATTGTAGAAGGTGAATGACAAGTAATTGTACAATAGATGAGGGAGAAAAAAGGTCCAAGTATTTGAAAACCTATATCTTTTCCAACTTCTATGAACTTCTCATTCTGATGGGTGCAAAGATCAGAAAATTCATTGGATCAGAAAATTCATTGGTTCAACAGTGGAAAAAGGTTACATTGTCCTTGGAACATAAAATAAAAGTTACACTGCCAAGTATAGTATTTTAGAAAAGAGAACCACACAATATTGCTCAAGTCATATTATATATCTACAAAAGCTGCAATGAAGAGCATAAAGGACAACACGATAGTGAAACTTACCCATATCTTCAAGCATTGGTTTATTTGTTTTGGCCATGTCTGCCTCATCAGATCTCCCAACTTCAGAGCTCATTGGAAACTCTTCAGTTGCCTCTTTTAAAGGAACATGATATGCCCCACGTTCAGTTGGATCCCCTGTTGTATCATGAAAGTGCTGTTTTTCTTGCCCATGCTTCTCATGCATTTCAATGATCTCACTGGTGAAAAGCTTATCAGACAGGTCACGGAACAGATTGCAGATTCCAAAAAGCTCCCCTTGAAATTCCTTGCAGTCCTGGAAAGATGAAATTAAATGAATATCTGCAATATGAACCTGTTTCAAAATACAATACAAGAAACAGAAGAAAACTTAGAGAGAGAGATTCTTTCCATACCTGCACACCTTCAAAATATCGTTTTTCCATTTTCCCTGAAACAGAAATATTAGAAAGCTGTTGTTTGTACACTTGACGGGAATAGACAAGTTCCTCAAGGGAACCTGCAGCAAGAAGGCGAAAAACTACAACATGCCGTTTCTGCCCATAGCGAAATGACCTATCCTGGGCCTGTAGGTCTTGGGCAGGATTCCAATTTGGATCAAATATTACAACACGATTTGCACTAACAAGATTTAGACCAAGTCCACCAGCTCGAGTTGATATAAGGAACACCTAGCATGCAAGATGCATCCAACCAATATAAGTCCATGTGTTTCTACCCAATCTTCAATTTTGATTTTATTTGAAAGTACCTGTTTGCTTGGGCTTGAGTTGAAGTCATCAACAAGGGATTGGCGCAAATTGGTCGGAGTTGAACCATCAAGTCTGGAGAAGCAGTAACCTTTGCGTATAAGAAACTTCTCTAATATGTCCAGCATCCTGCAAGAAGAGTTCAATTTTACTTGCTTGTTTATATACACTATCACCCTATTCATTGATACATCTGGCATCATTTCTCTTTAATATTTTATTAATAGCTTAGACAGCCAAATTATGTCAAGCCCCCATACGTAGTTCCAGACTTCCAAACCTAAAGTCTTTCTAGCCTTCCTCTTTCTCAGAGTTTCAACTGCAATACCTCAAATCCTATGGAAGTATATGTGATCTTTCATCTCTTCCAAGTTTTTGCATCTTTAGAGTAACAATGTGCAAATTTCATTGAATATGCATGCTCAGGAAATCCTTTTCAAATTTTTCAGATACCAATTTCCCTTGATTTCTAAACTAAACCTAGAAACAGCTATTTTGTTACTGGCTGTTGGCATCTCCAGAAAATGTAGCCATGATATCCTAAGGATTTCAGGTCATAAACATCTCTATGTAAACTTGCTGGTACTTACACATCATATCCTAAAAAAACACCACTTCATTAATTAATTATTACTTCTATGGTGCTCCAAAAATGCAGGCCTTGAAGCATAAACATATATAACCGGAAAGGGAATAGGTTTACTCAGCTTTCCTTCCATAATTGGTTGTGCATCCTCATTCTAATTATTACCCTCATTAACTATTGTTGAAGAGCTATTTTAATTCACTATATATATATTTTTCTTTCTTCTTTATCACCTCCAATTTCAAAAGCCAAAAGCTGATGAGAATTACAAAATCACAAGAACCACAAACAAGAAACAGGAGTTGGCAAACTGCTAGATATGAACTACTAGGATATAAGAGTGACTGATGATAAAACACAACAATGATTGAATTAGAAGGTACAGATGTAATAGATGCATTCATAGAGACTGATGAAGTACATCTGTACATCTGTGGAGCATCACCTGACAGAGTAGCTGAATAGAAGAATCTTGTCACCTTGTGAGACCCATGACAACATTAACCTTTCTAATGCTCGCATTTTTCCACAATGTTCAACGTCACTAAGGCCCATGAAATTCTCAGTCTGAGCATTTCCTCCAACCAAATCAATATCAACACCAAAGACAGCAGAGGCAAACTCTGCATCTTTCCTTTGTTTCTCCATGTCATCCTTGGGATTAGGCTTAATCAGCTCCAGGTGATTGCTTATCTGAGAGACATCTTGACAAGGTGAACAACATTTAAAATAAAGGTAATGTCTAATTGTATTACGAATCAAAAAGTGTGAACAAATATACTCTTGTACAACTAGCTGCTATACGTTTGGAGCCATGCTTTACAAATAAATAAATAAATAAAGATCATGATAAAGGTAAATCTATAAGCCATGTACAAGGATTCAAAATAAGGCACAAGGGGTTTCCCTAAATTCCTTTTGTACAGAAATCCAAGATCAGATTGTACCTACTACCTACTAATCCTCTTCAAACTATCTTGATTGGTGAAGACCTCTGACAGAAGATTGTGGAGTTCCTTACAACCTAAATCACCCAAATGGTGGTAAAGAATATGATTTTCATTACTATTAGGCAGTGGGGTTTGCTAGTCAGGTCACTTAGTGAAGAATGTTCAACAACCAACATATCTTTCCTGTGGGAAGTAAAATTGGGGATCCAAAGGGGCCCATATGTTCCTCCCGTCTATCTCCATAATGGGTGAAAATTGAGCCTAAAAGCCATTTCCACATTTAAAATAACCTTTCTGCTTAGGAAAGTTTTGTATTAAAACTTTGAAACTTTTAACGACCAATGTTATTGGGGGAAAAATACTAAATCTCAAGATGGGGTATAGTTGAGTTAGACCGGAGGATTGAACAGGTGACCAGCTCAAAGGGTCCCATGCCCAGGGTAGCTCAGAAGGTCATATCATTGATCCACAAAGCATAAAAGGGCAGATCATTTAGAGAACCCCCCTACTTGACCCAGTTAGGAAACCTATTTCCTTGTTGTTGTTGAACTATCATTACTACCAATGTTACTGTAATACTATTGTTGTCATTAACAAAGATACGAAAAGTTAACATACCTGTTGAAGCTTGATAAGGCAAGGAAGAACAAGGCAGAAGGGGCATGAATCACAACCTTCAGGGTTGTCTTTATGCAGATAGCGCCAGATGATTCCATTTGGAACAACCCTATGGCAACACTCCACCTGGGTTAAAGGGCTTCCACAGCTGCAAGGACGGTCTTTATTTATCAGGCATTGGATATCTGGAAGTTCTAATATCCTTCTGTACACACGCTTTTGCAACTCACTCATGGCACAGAAAACAACATTGTCTTCTTTCCCCATCATTAGATGCCCAATGGTCTCTTCCTTGGTCCTTCTCAAAAGATACTTACGAAGAACTGATACTAGGTGCTGCTTACGCTGATCAGCCACCTGGACAAATCTATCAGGAGCACTTGACCTCTGGCCATGCTTGAGTGGTTCATCATAGAAGTCCCGAAAATGTTCTCGTGTCCCTAGAGATCCAGGTGCAACCCAATCAAACAGATTAAACAGCTCCAAAATTTTATTCTGCACTATAGTCCCAGTAAGACCAAAGCGTTTATTAGTTCTAATTCCTAAACAAGCTCTATATAGTTTTGATTTTTCATTCTTTAATCGATGTGCTTCATCAACAATTACAATCTCCCATCGAACATCTGATAGGACTGTGCCATGAATTCTGAAGGTATCAAAACTGGTTATAATAATTTTAATCCCATGTGCCTCAAGCTTCTCAAGAATCAGATCACGATTTGGACCATGATAAACAGCAACACTAAAGCTTCCCCACTTAGAGAATTCACTCTCCCAGTTGTGAATGACAGAAGTGGGGCAAACAATCAGTACAGGGCCTCTCTTTCCTACCTGGTCCCTCTTGAACATCTTAGCATCACCATGGTCTTCATTGTTTTCAAGTACAGCAGCCAGGAAGGCAATAGTCTGGATTGTCTTCCCTAGCCCCCTGCAGTCAAAAAGGGAAATAAATAGGTAGACTTTGAAAAGTGATGGAGATGTAGCATTAAAATGAAAAAGAAATATATGTGTTAATAGTCCCAGATGCAGAGTCAGAGAAAAAAACAAAATGACCTCCATATAGCCTTGTTGGATATAGATAATCCTGGCACTAGAGGTGGGGGTCATGTATTAGGAACTCCAATAAAATGTTGTTTTCAGTCTTTCCACTCTTGGAGGGTGCTCTAATGTAATAGATTGCATCCATACATCCTAGATCACTTAAAATACTTGCTTGAACTTCAGTTGCATATCGTTGATGTTTTAAGTGGAAAATAACTAAAAATCCTTTTGTGAATATGTATAGCAACACAATAATTCTTCTTCGCATGTATAGTTAAAGCAGAAGGTAGGGTTTTTATTTATTTTAGTATAAGCTTATGTTTCTATTTCTAAAGAGATAAGGAAAAAGCATCTGCACACAAAAGTATACAAATTGCCAGTGTATATCATATGATAAAGTAGAAGGTATTGTAAATAGTGCTTGATATGTTTAAAAAAAAAACTCAAAAACTGATGGAGCAACCTAACCTTGTTACTCCATATATGTCTTAGAAATTAGAAAATGATTTATCATTTTCACCAATTATAAGATTCACATGGTTCAACAAAACAGGAGCTATTGGAATATGATATAAGAGACAGAAAAAACCCTCACATGTCATCTCCAAGAACACCCCCATGGTTGTTCTTGTATAGAGTGTATAGGAATTTCACTCCTTCTCGTTGATGTTCAAGGAGCCTACAGTTGATTGAAGAAGGAACCTACAACATGATAGGTACTTCTCATTAACAAATTCTGAAAAGATATAATCACCAATCCTTACAAAAACAATTTCCAAACAAGTAGCACCACATAATTGTTGTGATTGAAAACTACATCACATGAAAACATTCACAATATGAAGAACATCAAATGGGTAGGAGATAACAGTGTTCCATATAATAAATGACAGCCTAAAAGTTGGGCAATATAAAATCGATCAAGTTTTGTTGGGATAGTGTGAATTGCCACATTCCATCATCGAATTTCTCTTTTACTCTCTTTATTTGGATTCCGAATTAAAGATGTATAGATCTCCTTGCAGGCAATGACTGAATGTCATTAGAGAATGGAATTACTTCTCTGTTTTTCTATTAGCAAGAGATACTTGCTTCATGAAATTAGAGAAATACATAATATCAGCCTCTTGCCATGGGAAAGTTCTGATATTTTAGCAACCACTGGGCTGAACAAAGGTCAAGAAGAAACTGAGCAGTATGACTATGGATAATGCTGTTACAGGCAATATAGTTGTATACCCATGAATGAATCTTCTAAATAGGGCAAATGCAATGTTAAGGATTCTGTATCATGAAACAATATGCCATGGAGAAACTTCATACAGAGATGAAGGAAGAATCTATCACTGAAGTAGTTTTGCTCTGTGTCTTTAAGCGTGCACTTTCAGTAGTAAGTGTATTACCATAGCTTAAAAGGCTAAGGATAATTATTGCATCTAAGGCTAAGTTTGGGAAGAGTGCAAATGCAAATATGTTCAGTACAAAATTGTATATGATATTTCTAAACCTTGTATTTGCACTCTTTCCAAACTGAGCCTAAGTAACTTAAATAACCTTTCACAGGGTAAAAGCAACATCACATGCCATCCATGAAGCCCACAAAAATAGGCACATACTGAATATCCCAATGCCATTTCAGTGATAATACCATTGAACAAATAATCTGTACTTTCTCCAGAAACAGCCCATTTATCTCCATCTAATTTCTTCATGTTCTTCAAAGCACATCCGTAAGACCATAAGATATGTGTCAACTTTTTCCCTAAAAAGTGATAAAAAATCACATATAAATGCAGCCCATCTACCAGTAGTTGATATATAATTTGAGCCAATAAAGCTCCGTAAAACAAGATCTATCATGCAGCATATGCAGTTGATAGGATAAACTCTCTGCATATAGATAACCATGCTTTACAACCTACTATTAAGATTCACCAATTATGGCAAATTACCAAAAAAAAATCAATTAAGGTAGAAACTATTACAAATGCCGACTATATCTCATGTCCTAGAAACCGAGAAACCATATTAGGCCGCTTGTCTTTACATTGCCAACAAATATGGTTGAAATATGCAGAAATATTAACCCAGGTAACAAAAATAACTTTTTTTATTGCGTGTCGGGGGCAGGGGAGGTATTGGAGACATACCTGTACTGTCGGATTTTCACCAGGTGAAGAGAGGATCAAGGGTTCATATGGTCCTGTACTGTTAAATTGGAAGAGGGCAGAGATAGGTTCAGTGCGGTATCGATGACGATGACTAGGGAAGCTATCTTCCACCTCTCCATCTTCTTCATTTTCCGATACTGCTGCAGCGGCTGCTACTTTTTCTTCTTGTTTATGTTCTTGTTTCTGTTGTGAATTGGGTTGAATGCTCTTCAAATCGAGAGGGTCTTGTAGACGTTGGAGCTGCTGAAAGAGAGAGGACTTTGGTGGTTTTCTCTGAAGGGTTGTTTTTGGTTCACAGTCTTTGGAAATTGAGGATTCCCTGTAAGAAGAGGTGGAAGAGAAGTTGGAGCAAGGCCTGAGAGTCTCTTTCAATCTATTCAACGACATGGGCTCTCTAGATTTTCAGGCCTTTCCTCTAAAATTGAGTTCGACATCAGAAACAAAGGAGCCTGGTACCCCCCAGTTTTTTACAAAATTTTAGGGGAAAAGAAAAGGGAGAATGAAAGTTCAGGCCAAGGTCAGAATTTTTAAGCGAAAGTAGAGTTGCGTGTCTAGAATTGATTTCAAATTATGGGCGAGTATTTGATGCACGGAACGGAGGTTTTTGACATTTTAAATGTCTATAAATCTGCAGCGAAATTCAGAAATCTGCATTAGGCCTATTGTCTTGTCTGGCACAAGAAAACCCAACAGCCAAAAAACGAACCAAAATTAACCGCCAAGCACAACTAAAATATGTGATGAATTAAAGGGAGATTTTAATGAAGTAAGTCTGAGACGTTTGATAACAGCTGCAAGTGGATAAACTATTGCTTTGTGAAATATCAAATATTAGGGGCACAGCCGTTTTATGAGGGTTATTTAAGTAGGGGTAATCAGGTTTTGCATTTATGATAAGGGCTATAGTTTAGGCCTGGGCCATGCCCAGATTAGGGTTTTAGGCCTAAAATATAAGCCTTAGTCCAGGTTTATACAGGTTTGGGCCGGGCTAGGCCAACATTACTCATGTATAAAACATTACATACTTATAATCTTTATATTAAATGACATAATATGCATATACTTATTTTATATATTATATAATATAAAATATTAAATATAGTATAAATTATACATATCATATTATAATATTTATATATAAAATATATAATATAATGTAAAATAACATGTATATATACATATATATATATATGTATATATATATATATATTATACACAAAATATGTAAGTTTAAATATATGCAGGTTGGAACAGGCCCGGGCAGGGCTTGAAGTATTAAGTTCAAGCCTGGCCCTAAAATTTGTAGGCTTAATGTGGGCCCAGGCCAGGCTGAAATAATCACCCCTAGTATTAAGTGTATGCTGAGATAGTAATCAAACCAATATGCCATTCAGCCATTAAGCCATAAGGCTGAGATAGTAAACCGGTTCGGTGATACATGTAAATTGGAACCGGTTGAAATAAAATATTTACCCCAATTGTGTTTGGTTGTCGATGCGTGAAATTTGATGAAATTTTTGTTGGTGTTTGGAATACACATCGGTGTAAATTTTACATGGATATCTCTTGTGTTAATTTGGACTGGAGTATCTTATTTCCAACAGTTCATAGGACATTTGAATTTGGACTACAATATTTCATAGCCCCTACCCACGTGGGATAAGCAGATCATAGGTGCATCCCTCCAACATCTTCACCATGGTGCTCATAAGAGGCCTGGTTTTAGGGGAGCTTTGAACACACCATAGCAGAGGCCAAAAATTTAGATGCTATTGCATCCAACAGAAAGCTTAGCTCTGCTCATCTTGCGGCCACAATACAGTTCCAACAAGAGCTTCTAAACTGGACTTCAATTTTTTCCAAGTGGATCAGTGAACAGAAGGGTTTTGTTAATTCCTTGAATGGTTGGCTCCTGAAATGTCTTTTCTATGAACTGGAAGTGACCCTTGGTGGAATAGTTCCATTTTCTCCTGGTAGAATCGATGCACCACCCTGTTTTTGGAATTTGTTATCAGTGGTCTCAAGCTTTGGAGAGAATCTCAGAGAGGGAGGTGATTGAAGCCATGTGTACTTTTGCCATGAACTGCTCTTCAACTCTCTTGTCAAAAATTCTGTGTGCAATGGTTTGAATCAGGTCTGCAATCCTCTGTAATGTAAACAAATTGACTTTGAAGTTTGATCCACCACTCACCCAAGGAAATGAATGTACGAATGTAGTCAAAGATGTGATCAATGGAACCAGTCATAAGATGGTACCAAACTAGCCAACAACATCTGACTTTACTTATAATAGCTAATGTAAACAAATTGGCTTAGGGTTTAGGGTTTAGGGTTAAGTCAGGTCTGCAATCCTCTGTAATGTAAATAAATTGACTTTGAAGTTTGATCCACCACTCACCCAAAGAAATGAATGTACAAATGTAGTCAAAAATGTGATCAGTGGAACCAGTCATAGGATGGTACCAAACTGGCCAACAGCATTTGGCTTTACTTATAATAGCTAATGAGTAGGTACAAAACCAGACAACAGTGTTAGTTACTATGAAGTCAATCGTTTTCTTTTCTTCTTTTTTTTTTTTTTTTTGCTTTTGAATGTGCAAATCATTCAACCATATTCTAGTAGAAAAAAAAAAGGAAAGACTGACAAAATTTTGAGTCTTTCAGAAGAAGAATTGACAAAATTTTGAGTTTCAACTGTTGGATTATTCATCTATATTTGATCAGCTTCTATAGAACTCTTGCTAGGCTTCTCTTGAATTTTACCTTCCTCTGGTTCAGCAGTTATCTGTATCTCCTCTTCCACAGTTTCATTCAATTTTTCAGCAGACTTCTCTTTGTTTTCATCAGGTCCAATGACCTGGACCCCAACAACAGTAGATGGTTCATTTGCTACTCCTTTTCAAACAAGTTGTAAACCGATCTGTCAAAATAGTAAGCATGAACTCAGTACCAAGTTTGTGCATGTGCCCTTTGCATGATGCTCTCAAGGATCCAAAGAATCTAAAAGAAAGTGACTTTCTTTAGTTTACCTAACAAGGGTAAGGCATTCCTAACCTAACCACCAAATCTATTCATAGTAGGCTAAAGCATCCTTCTAAATCAGGCAACTTTGTTAAGATTGTGTATACCATTTGGGCTCATAGGATCTTCTCCCTAGCAACGAACATCCTTGCTTCCTTCTCATTTTCCACTATGTACTCAAATACTGCATTTAGGACTTAAATATCAAACCCCTCTAAGCGTAAGTCCATAACTTTTCGATACAACATATTAACCATATCTTGCTCAGTTTGAATTGTGAAGGCAGTTGTTGAAGGGATAAAATATTCATCACATGGACGCCCAAAGATTGCGGAATAAGGAGGCGAATTTCAAAAATTTTTCTCTCCCTTCAACTGGGAATCGCATTCCCTATTTAGAAAATCATATTTTCAATGGTCATTCTTGAACCATAAACTGAACCAGATCTGAACCAAAAGGAGTAGGGAGGGATTATACCTGATACGGAGAAACAGTATCTCCCAATGGAGGTGTTCACGCCCAAGGAAGGATCCAAAATCTGCTCCCACTGAAGATGGCACAGTGCAGAGTGGAGCAGAATCAGCAGTGTTCTTCCAAAGAACTTGACCTTTCGCAAGAATCAACTGAATGGCACGTGAGCGCAGCTTCCTATCAGTTCTTTCTCAAAGAACTGACGTCAAGATTCGATCTTGACTTCTCCCACAACTGGAGATCGAACTTGGCAAAACAGGGAGGCAAGAACAGGTAGGCAGCTAGAAAAGAATTCTGCAAAGATGCTTAATTCTTCCTTCTTGATTTCAGCACTAAAGAGGATCTGAATGTGATGTCTTCTAAAGGCTGCTACCCTCTCTTGCTTTTGTTAACCTAAAAGATCAGCTCCTAATCCAATTAAGAGTTGCATGTCCAAATCATATTTGGATAAGATCTCTCTTTAGGTGATAGGGATAAACCCTTATCTTATCTACAGATTAGATTAACTTTTTCCTAATCTCATTAGGAGGTTTCTAGATCTGAATGTGATTCAGATCTGGACTCTCTGAGTGGATAGGGTCAAGACCATATCCTATCTGCTAATCCATCTCAGAATTCGCCCCATTATTAACTAATTAAATAGTCCAGTTCGAAATGGGCTTTAGACCCATTAAGCTTATGTGCTCACTTAACCTTCCTAATTGCTACCCAGTTGGGATTCCTCGTATGGCGTGAGACCCAAACATTGATCTACACATCAGCCACATGGGTTCGGCCCAGCCTTTGTAACAAGGCATAGCCGAATACACTGTTATGGACAGTGCACCCCCTAAAACCCATCTTATGGGCTCTATGGGCCCAACACTTACCCAAAGTGGTCCCTGGGCCAAACCACCTTGTAACACCCAGGGACTGCGGGCAGATGCAAGATTAGCCCATCAGGTATTATCCTTAATGATCTTACACTTAACCTCTCAGCCCATAATGATCACACACTGCCCGACAAGAGATGACATCTCCCTCGGCTACAAGGAATAGTGTTGCACTCTCTACTTATATGGATCCCGAGAATTAAAAACTTTTGCAAATCATTTCGAAACCATAAAATATATATACTTTTATATATAAAATATATTTTGCAAAATGAATCTTAACGATTGAAATCGGCTGCCGACAGTCTAGGTTTCCATTAGTGAGAATGCAACCCCAATCATTACCTTTGTTCAACAAAGGGGTTGATCCTGTCACTATGATCACCCACTCAATTCTCAGATTGTCCCAACATACCCAGGTTTTGACCCCCGCTGAGGATCTCACTGAATGGTATATCAAAGACAGCCCGATCTGACACCTTGTGCAGTATCATAATCGAGTCTAGAGGTCGGGTGTAACTTTCCAGTTTTTCCCATCAATCTCCAAGGTCCAGGGCAATACTGGAAATCTGGTTCAGTTCAAAGATTCAATTAATCATAGACTATATATGCCTAGGGTCTCACCCTGGTAGTTGAGACAGGCCACCCCAACCGATTTGGTGGCACCACAGTGTCAGCCTTGTTAGGATAGGTCTCCTTAGATCGACCCACTAGCTGTGAACATTCTAAAGTAACACGAGTCTCATTAAGTGTCTAGTTTAAGGGTATTACACAGAAACATACCAAGGGAACATGAATCAAATATGCATTTTTATTCATTTACAATAAACTCATAAAGTACATTATTTTGATTGAAGCTAAGGGCATACAAAACTGTCTAACAGCTCCCACTTGCACTTAAGTCCAATCAGGTACTAGCTGGAGTCCCATGCTTTCCACATGCCTCTCAAACAATTTTTGTGAATAGTGGCTTTGTCAATGGGTATGCTACATTCTCCGCTGACGCTATCTTCTGAATCAAGACGTCTCCTCTACCAACAATCTCTCGTAGTACGTGGTACTTCCTCTCGATGTGCTTCGACTTCGAGTATACTCGTGGCTCCTTAGCCTGAGCAATGACTCCATTGTTGTCACACAACAATGGGATGGGTGATGTGCTGGACGAAACTACTCCCAAGTCGTGAATGAACTTCTTCATCCACACGGCTTCTTTAGCAACCTCACTTGCGGCAATGTACTTGGCTTCAGTCGTGGAGTCTGCAATGGACCCCTATTTGCTGCTTTTCCACAAACAACATACGACCCTATCGTGAAAACATATCCAGATGTAGACTTTCTATCATCTGGATCCGGATGTAAATCGGCATCTGTATACCCTTGGATCTGTAGTGAGCTACCATCGAATACTAGACAAAACTCTTTTGTCCTTCGAAGGTACTTAAGTATGTTTTTCACAGCAGCCCAGTGCTCCTGCCCTAGGTTGGCCTGAAATATGCTTACTACACTCAATGCCTGAGCAACGTCAGGACGAGTGCACAGCATGGCATACATGATGCTTCCTACGGCAGAGGCATAGGGAACATATTTCATGCCATCAATCTCTTCAGAAGTCTTGGGAGACATTTTCTTGGAGAGAGTGACTCCATGCCTGAAAGGAACATTTCCTTTCTTAGAGTTCTCCATACTGTATCTTTTGACTATTTTGTCAATGTAACCAGATTGGGATAATCCAATTATCCGCTTCGATCTATCTCTATAGAGTCGAAGACGTAGTATAGAGGAGGCTTCTCCAAGATCTTTCATAGAGAATTGCTGTGAAAGGCATACTTTCACCATAGTTAACATTCCTACATCATTCCCAATGAGTAGAATGTCATCTACATACAGAATCAAGAAGGTAACCTTATCGCCACTGTACTTCCTATAGACACGGGGTTCATCCGGATTCTGCTCGAAGTCAAACGATTTGACAGTAGAGTCAAAACGGATGTTCCAACTTCGAGAAGTTTGCTTAAGTCCATAAATGGATCTATTAAGTTTACATACCATGTTTTCCTGACCCGCAGCAATGAAGCCTTGCGGTGGCTGCATATAGATATCTTCAGTAAGATCTCCATTCAGGAAAGCAGTTTTGACATCCATCTGTCAAATCTCATAATCATGGTATGCTGCTACAGCTAGTAGGATCCTAATGGATTTAAGCATGGCCACAGGCGAAAAGGTTTCCTCATAATTGATGCCCTCTTTCTGAGTGTACCCTTTCGCCACCAGACGAGCTTTGAAGGTCTCAACCCTACCATCGGGGCCCTTCTTCCTCTTGTAAATCCATTTGAAACTGATTGCTTTTACCTCGGAGGGTGGATCTACTAGAGTCCAGACTCCATTGGTCTCCATTGAGTCCATCTCTGCTCTCATGGCCTCCACCCACTTCTGAGAATCTATGTCCAACATAGCTTCCGCGTAAGTCACGAGATCCTCCTCACTAGTCAAGGTTTCCACCAGGTAACTATCCTGGTCATAACCATAACGGACTAGTGGCCTGGATACCCGAGTGGATCTTCTAGGTTGGTCGCTACCTGGAACTTGTGGGACATCTCCCACTGCTCTTGAACTCTCCTCATCAAGAACAACTTCTTGACGATGGGAGTCCAGGATGTAATCGGTTTCCAAGAATCGTGCATTTTGACTGCAGAGCACTTTCTACTCACTTAGGTCACAAAATAGGTAACCTACATAGCCTTTTGGGTAGCCTACAAATAGGCAACGACCGGTATTGGATTCCAACTTGTCTGCACTCGTTCTTTTAACGTGTGCTGGACAACCCCAAATCTTCAAGTGTTTGACACTTGGTTTCTTTCCGGTCCAAAGTTCATATGGAGTGTTCGAAACCGATTTGGTTGGAACCCGATTCAACACATAAATCGCAGTCTCTAATGTGTAACCCCAAAAGGATGTGGGTAACTCTGATTGTATGAGAAACGACCAGACCATATCTAATAAGGTCTATTCCTCCTCTCTGAAACACCATTAAGTTGTGGTGTAGCAGGAGGAGCTAATTGTGATACTATCCCATTGTCCTTTAAGTAGTCCTTGAATTCGTCAGAGAGATACTCGCCACCTCGATCTGATCGAAGGGCTTTAATTTCTCTCCCTAACTGTTTCTCGACCTCTTGTCTAAACTCTTTGAACTTTTCAAAAGATTCAGACTTGTGTCTCATTAGGTACACGTAACCATATCGTGAAAAATCATCTGTGAAGGTGATGAAATACACGTGTTGATTCCATGTCCTAACACTCAAGGGACCACATACATCAGTATGTATTAGGTCAAGTGTGCTTGTACATCTTTCAGGCTTACCATCAAATGGTCGTTTCGTCATCTTGCCTTGTAGGCAAGGTTCACAGGTGGGAAGATCTTCTACAGTTAGAAAATCCAAAGGACCATCTTTTACCAACATTGTGATTCGGTCAACACCGATGTGGCCAAGTCGAACTGTATTGCGGGCTCTTTTCTTGGGAATTTCAGCTGACGTAGTTTCGGTTATGTTAGTTTCTAGAAAAGGATATAGAACATAGAGACCGTTCTCCAGTTCCCTGTATGCGATGAATCTGTTATTTCTTTAATAGTAATCGTATTAATAAAGAAGACAGAATAACCATCTGCACACAGTTTTGAGACAGAAATCAAATTTCTCCTTAAATTTTGTACATAAAGACAATCTCTCAATACAATTTTTCCTTCTCTAAAAATTAACTCCATGGTTCCTATTGCCGCGACTGCAACAGTTGCAGTAGTCCGCAAGTAGAGTGTGATTTCTCCTTCACTCAACCTTCTGCTGACTTTGAACCCCTGTAGTGAGTTACACGCATGAGTTGAAGCCCCGGAGGCAATACACCAGGATGCAGAAGCTACCAATAAATTGGTTTCTATAACACACATTTCGAAATTACCTTTCTTGGATTCCATGTAGGCAGGACAGTTCCTTTTCCAGTGGCCGGTCTTCTTGCAAAAGTGACAGGCATCTGATGCTTTGTCTTTCTTTTGCTTCTTGGATTTGGCAGCCTTCTTCTGGGGCTTTCTCTTTGCCTTTCTTTTCTTGCCCGATTTGCCAGTTTCCACAAGCATGGCAATTGGCTCATCATTTTTAATCAATTCTTCGGCCATCTGCAGCATTTTGTTGAGTTCATGTAAGCTGACATTCAGCTTGTTTATGTTGTAGTTCATATGAATGGATTAAAGGATGGAGGCAGAGAGTTGAGAATAGCATCGATCTGTGTTACCGGATCCAAGAGCCTCCAGTTCATTGATGTAACCCATCGTCCGGAGATAGTGGTCGTGAACTTGTTGGCTCTTGGACATCTGCGTGGTCATGAACTGTTTCAAGACCTTTTGCCAAGTAGAATGATTATGCTCTTCGTACATTGTCTTGAGACTATCCAATACGTCATTGGCAAATTCGATCTGATCGAACTGCCTCTAAATTGGATTGTCCAAGGAGGCAATGATATAGCAGCGGGCAAGGGAGTTTTTCTCCTCCCATTCTTGGTATTCTCTTCTACGGGCCTCAGAAGCCCTATCTCCCGGACGATTCGGGGTAGGATTCTTGGCTACCTTATCCGACTTTTTGGAGGTTATGACCAACATAAGGTTCTTGTACCAGTCGGCATAATTTGGGCCTTTAAGCTTATTGTCATCAAGAAGTTTTGCAAATGATCCGTTTGCCATTTTCTGATAAAAGAGCAAAAATCAGTCCACAGCCTAATTTGATTCATGTTCATTTCATAGATATGGATTTTAATCTATGATCCATTTCCATTTATTCATCTCTGAGATTTCCCTCCTTTCTCAAGGACAAAGACTGCGGGTTGTCTCTGGAAATGTGGGAAATCACATAGGGTGAATGGAGCCAACTGTTTCAGCTGCCTAACCCCACCACCTTTTTGTGAAGGATCATATCCACTCATCATATGAATTTTCCCTTTGGCCTCTGTCAAACAAGGTTCAGAGCCATTTTCTGGTAAACCTTTCTGTCCAGTGAATGCTTACCCATCATATTCGTGAACGCCAAGGTATCGTGAGAGAGTTCCCATTTTATAGTGAAGCCCCTCCCACATCGGTCTATGACGCCCCTATCATCTTATGAAACACTTAGACAAGCCCAACAACAAATGGATAGCCCATTTTCTGGTGTGTTTCCTCATTACTGAATGACCCATCCTCATTCTAATGATGGAAGGCCTTTAAAGAGTTCATCATATGAATCTCCCTATCACATGCACTCATATTAGTTGGAGGGAACAGTTATTACGCCCTACTTTGATTTAGGTCAAACCAAAGTGGCTCCCACTGACTTTCATAAAGTCAAATTTCGGTGGGCCTTAAATCGGGTAGGGTTCCGCACGAAACCTCTTGATGAGGTGTGGGGCCCACCACTGAGGGAGGTCATCCAATGACCAAAAGGGACACCATGGCAATGATGTGCATTCAGCCACGGTGTGCGTAAGAGCCACTGTCGAATGAGCATGGGCCAAACACTTATGGCCCATGTACGTAGCATATCACACAACCATACATCTCATGTAGGGATAAATTGATCCAATCAATTAATCATCTGTAAGGCCCATTGGAAGCCTGTTATATATCCATAATATTAACCATTAATATTATCTAGGTATATGGGCTGAAGTGGGGTTACCCAGTTCGGCCCATATAGCTTTATCCTTTGAAGTGGGCTTTTAGCAGTTTTAACTATTTAAAACTGGGCCTTTACAAGTTGGGCCGAATTAACCATTTAATTAAATATCAATCCTCAGGCCCATTAGTGGGAAAATTAGGGCTGACTTTCAGCCTTGATTAAACCCTAGATTTGGTCCAAACAGTTTAAACCGATCTTGGTTCGAATGGGTCTAGGGTTTGATTTTTAATTAAATTCTTAATTCAAGAAAATAATCTGAAATTAAATAACTGATAAAAGTAAATCAAGAATCAGTCAATCAGGGCTGTTTGCACAATCCATCCTACAAAACAGAGGTTAGATCACAGTTTGCAGTTTCATAAACTGCAAATCGCAGATTGCGAATGTCCCATATGTGAAACCTCCTTCTCTGTGAAATCTCCCTTTCTGCGCCGCCATCTTAGATCCAAAATAAAAAAGAATAGAAATCCTATTTCTATTAATAATTACATCAGATCAAATGCTTATACATTGAGTCTAAAAATAAAAAAAAAATTATTTACAGACCAAATGTAATAAATAAATAAATAAACTACAAATCTTGCAGTTTTCCCTGTGCAAACCAAGAACTCGATCTCCTCTTGTACGAACAGCCCATAAATCAAGAAAATCATAAGAAACTATTCTAAACAATAATTAGATTTATATAAAATTAATTTCATATTATTTGCCCATCAATTTTGGGAACAAATTCCCAAAACCCATATCTGTGCAAATTGGGAAGAACGCCTTCTGCCCATTTGCGCAGGTTCAGATCTGAAACAAAATGGTTCAAGATTTGAACAATCGCTCTGATACCACTGAAGGGATAGGATATCCATCACATGGACGCCCAAAGATTGTGGAATAAGGGGGCGAATTTCAAAAATTTTTCTCTCCCTTCAACTGGGAATCGCATTCCCTATTTAGAAAATCATATTTTCAATGATCATTCTTGAACCATAAACTGAATCAGATCTGAACCAAAAGGAGTAGGGAATGATTATACCTAATACGGAGAAACAGTATCTCCTAGTGGAGGTGTTCACGCCCAAGGAAGGATCCAAAATCTGCTCCCACTAAAGATGGCACAGTGCAGAGTGGAGCAGAATCAGCAGTGTTCTTCCAAAGAACTTGACATTTCGCAAGAATCAACTGAATGGCACGTGAGCGCAGCTTCCTATCAGTTCTTTCTCAAAGAACTGATGTCAAGATTCGATATTGACTTCTCCCACAACTAGAGATCGAACTTGGCAAAACAGGGAGGCAAGAACAGGTAGGCAGCAAGAAAAGAATTCTGCAAAGATGCTTAATTCTTCCTTCTTGATTTTAGCACTAATGAGGATCTGAATGTGATGTCTTCTAAAGGCTGCTACCCTCTCTTGCTTTTGTTAACCTAAAAGATTAGCTCCTAATCCAATTAGGAGCTGCCTATCCAAATTATATTTGGATAAGATCTCTCTTTAGGTGATAGGGATAAACCCTTATCTTATCTGCAGATTAGATTAGCTTTCTCCTAATCTCATTAGGAGGTTTCTAGATCTGAATCACATTCAGATCTGGACTCTCTGAGTGGATAGGGTCAAGACCCTATCCTATCTGCTAATCTATCTCAGAATTCGCCCCATTATTAACTAATTAAATAGTCTAGTTCGTAATGGGCTTTAGGCCCATTAAGCTTATGTGCTCACTTAACCTTCCTAACTGCTGCCCAGTTGGGCTTCCTTGTATGGCGTGGGACCCAAACATTAATCTACACATCAGCCACATGGGTTCGGCCCAGCCTTTGTAATAAGGCCTGGCCGAATACACTATTATGGACAGTGCACCCCTAAAACCCATCTTATGGGCTCTATGGTCCCAACACTTACCCAAAGTGGTCCCTGGGCCAAGCCACCTTGTAACACCCAGGGACTATGGGCAAATGCAAGATTAGCCCATCAGGTATTATCCTTAACGGTCTTAAACTTAACCTCTCAGCCCATAATGATCATACACTGCCCGACAAGAGAGGACCTCTCCCTCGGCTACAAGGAATAGTGTTGCACTCTCTACTTATATATATATACTTTTATATATAAAATATATTTTGCAAAACAAATCTCAACGATTGAAATCGGTTGTCGACAGTCTTGGTTTCCATCAGTGAGAGTGCATCTCTGATCATTACCTTTGTTCGACAAAGGGGCTGATCATTTAACTATGATCACCCACTCAGATGAATTCTCAGATTGTCCCAACATACCCAGGTTTTGACCCCCGCTAAGGATCTCACTGAATGGTATATCAAAAACAACCCAATCTGACACCTAGTGTAGTATTATAATCGAGTTTCGGGGTCGGGTGTAATTTTTCAATTTTGCCCATCAATCTCCAAGGTCCAGGGCAATACTAGAAATCTGGTATAGTTCAAAGATTCAATTAATCCTACACTGTATGTGCATAGGGTCTCACCCTAGCAACTGAGACAGGCTTCAAAGATTCAATTAATCATTCACTGTATGTGTCTAGGGCCTCACCCTGGCAACTAAGACAGGCCACCCCAACCGACTTGGTGGCACCACAATGTCAGCCTTGTCAGAATAGGTCTCCCCAGACCGACCCACTGGCTGTGAACATTCTAAAGTAACACGAGTCTCATTAAGTGTCCAGTTTAAGGATATTACACAGAAACATACCAAGGGAACATGAATCAAATATGCACTTTTATTCATTTACAATAAACTCATAAAGTACATTATTTTGATTGAAGCTAAGGGCATACAAAACTGTCTAACAGTTGTCATCTCTTTGATGGTATGATTCAACCTATTAATTGCCTCGATGAAATGTTCATGTGGTTTATTCTTCATACTGTGTGATCTCTTCCAAATACCCGATGAGGAAGCAACAGGTCAAGGGATAGTACTATGGGATTGTGTTCCATAATCATCAATAACAACAGTGTTTCCTAGAGGTGTGTTGATGCATCATCATCAACATCTTCACAGGCACCCTCACCATAGTCATCATCCCCTAGGTCCATGTCATCCTATATCTTAGGACCTATTGTTGCTTAATCCCCAACAGGTTGATCATTACCTAGTACTACTTGCATTTCATCATACATCTCCATGATTCGTCATTTCACAATATGTGCAAGTGGATTTGCTTGCATTAAACAAACAAGGTTTTTATTGTGCTAACACAACTGCTAGAGGTCACAACATTTAAGTTATATTGGGTTTACCTGTAGGTATTCCTCCCAAACTTGTTGGTCTGCTTGTATTTGGTTTCTTGCATCATACCATCCAAACCCAGAAGTACCAAGCAGTTTTTTTGCCTCTATATAAATTGGCTTCAATGTGCGCATCCTATTCTTTATGTTTGAGGTTTTCATGTCAACACCATATCGTCTCATCATCTCTTTACAAACATATGTGTATGCAGATGTCTTAAACCCTTTGTCGATCTTGTTGCCTAAGGCAACCTTCTCTGCCAATAATTCTATCAATGATCGGTCCATTGAATCATTCCATCAAATCTACCTATTACGCTCAAACTTAGGTGTAGCTGGATGTGACATAGACAGGGACTTCCCCTTTTGCCGGTCTCCTGAGTGACCACTAGCCGACACTTGTGAATATTTTCCTGACACCGTTCCTAGCAACCAGTCTCATATCATGAATTAAATGGATTCATACACATAGCTAAATAATGAAATTTAAAACACACTTAAATTTGAATAAAAGAGCGCATGCCAACATTCAACATACGAGCATCTAATTCAGATTTAGTGCCACTAAATAAAATGTATGCTTATATAGCAATAATGAAACTGAACATGTTAATAATAACAACATTAAATGAAATCAAACTATTCTCAATGTGATACAAATGGTTCATCAATAATAAAAGCATATATGAAGTCAACACCACTAGTGTCACAACAATCCACCCCATCAGACTCCTAGTCGGAGTCTCTGCCAATCCTGAAGCATCCCCGAACTGAGCTCATCTCAAAATGAGGTCCACCTTGCAAGTTCATTTCTTTGGAGTCGTTGTGTTAAGTTGTCCTCAATTGGTGCATCATCCATAGGCTCACTCCTACTGGCATTGGAGTTGCATGCATCTGTATCCCAAATACCTTGTTGAGTTACTGCATCATTTGGATCAATGCCCATTATGTGATTATGAAGGATAGAACATGCAATTAAAGTCTTAACCTATGTAGGGAAATCAAAGTGTTGGGTGGAGTCTAGGATGGCCCATCGCTTCTTTAATACACCAAATGCATGCTCCACTGCATTTCTGAATGTGGAATGCCTATGGTTGAAGATTTCTTTTGCGGATTCAGGCAATCGTCCTCAGATCTCATTAAGGTGGTACTGTGTGTTTCGATAAGGAGCTAAGAATCTCGGCATATTTCTATAACCCGCATCTACAAGATAGTACTTTCCTATGTTCACATGGAAGTAAATAATTAAAAAAAAAATAGTTCACACCAATGACCCCATTGATGTAGAGGTAGGATGAAGATAGAAAAAATTGTGTACATTTCCTTCAAGTATGCTAAGGCTATATTCCCTCCGTAGGGAATCATACAGGACTATTGCATCAGTAGCTGACCCTTCCCAACCAACCAATACATATGTAAATTTCAAGTCAAATGTGACTATGGCCATCACATTTTGGGTGGTTTTCCCTTTCCTACCACAAAGTCTAGCCTGCTCTTCAACAGGCACCTTGCAAGGAATCTGAGTTCCATCAATAGCACCTATGCAATCCTACATTTCAACTAAACCCATGTCATATGGGCAATTTATTAAATTTATATGTTCAAATGTTAGCAATACATATTATTAGGCATACCTTGAAGTATGGCATGAATTGGGCATCATATCTGATTTCTAGCGGTACATGATCTCTTGTAGGTTGTGCAACCAATAGGGGATACAACTTCAGCATAGTGTGAAGGACTTTATGAAAGTATCGGCTAACGGTCTCCTAGGGTCGGCCAAATCTAATATGGATTGTACTATTCCAGACATTGTGACCAATGGTGTGAAGGAACATTGCAACTTGTTCCTCAACATTCAAATGGAGGGTTGGTGTGAGTTGACCATATAGTCTAAGTAAATCACACAGTGAATAAAAGCATCTTCTCCTTGTCCTAATTTGTGAAAGGCATGACTTCTCGCTATTAAATATGCTCTTCATGAATTTCCCTTTTCCTATGCTCCTAACTTCCCTTGCTCCTGGACGCTCACAAAGTGTGTAGTAGCCTACCATAATTAGGGTAATGATGACACTCAGGATTGCAGAGAAGGCCCCTACAACTCGCCTATATCTTTCAACGTATGAAGGTGCCCTCATCTCTGGTAGTCGAAGACAAGCACACAATCAAATAAACACTTTATCATGGTGAGCATAGGCTAGATAAACACTGAATTGAACTCAAGAAAGAAGGGGATATATCAAACAAATAGACCTATTGTTTGAGGTTCTAGGTTAGAGAATGCATATACTAGCTCACCACAAACATTGACTATTGTTTGGTTTGTGGTTCAACTGGATAGAGCAAGTGTTTTGGGGGCATGTGTCTAACTGTTATTGGAAAAGTGTGATTGAAAATAATATTTCTCGTTGAAGACAGATGTGTAGACATCTTATAAATGAAGTAATAGATCTGTAGTGGTTGTGTGGACCTACTACTAAAAGGTTGTGTGAATCTTTAAGTCCCTCACCACTAAACACCTTGTCTATTAACTGCTAAAATTCATTTTATTTGTGTGATTTCTGGTTGTTGATTTCCATAGTGGGGCCTGAGTTGGATTATCTTTTATGCATCTAAAAGCAAGTCTTTCCATTTCTAGACTACTGACTACCCCACACATCTGAACGCAAGGAAAAGGAACTTCATTAGAAAAAGAAACATGAAACAACAACCAAAGTAACCAAACACAAACACAGCTATAACTAAAAGACAGAAAATAACAAACTAACAAAGAGAAAACTAGATTGCTGACTACCCTACAAACTACAGAAACTATCTCAAACTAAATAATACCACAAACACCAGAATTCCAAGTCTACAAATCATCAGAAAGAAAAGGAAAAATCTAATCAGGAGAACTATAAACAAGAAAAAAAAAACAAAAACAGAAAAGCCTTGTTTTGTTGCATTTTTTCAAGTGAATTTAGTGTAATATTACTTGTATACCAGGTCTCCAAAGTCATTTCTATATTTTATTAAATTGGTGATGCCACTAGTGATATATTGCAACAACAAGGCTGCTATTAACAGTGCTCATTATCAAGTTCAGCACAATCACACCAAATACACTAAGGTGGATATTCACTTTGTTAGGGAGAAGGTGTTATTAAGCAAGGTTTGTCTACCTTATGTTTAGACTGATCAACAAGTGGTAGATGTGTTTACCAAAGGAATATCTTGGCTGAAGTTAGAGATACACTTGACATTTGACAAGTTAGGTGATAGACGCATGGCCCATACAAATATCACGTAACCTGAACCTTCGGCGTATGGTTGGAAGATCTACATCAACAGATAGTTGTTTAGTCAGTTCTTTTTGTTGCATAGGATTCGGCTAAGCCACAAGAATCGGTCAAACAGTTAGTTGTTGATTGTTAGCTAGTCTTAAGCATGTTGTTAGCTGGTCTTAAGCATAAGAATGAGTCAAATAAGTTATTTGTTATTTCTATTAGGTTGTTAGTAGGAGAAGGCATAGGGATTGGCCATGTAGTTATAGAAGGCTAACCCCTTACTTTGAGCCTATCTCAGTGGTAGGAAGTTAAGAAGTTTTTGTATTTAAACACCACCCCACCACATGGATGGGGCAGTTGAAAGTTAACAAACCTCTTGTGGTCTATTCTCGCCCTAAGCAGAATACTCTATCTCTCTCTAGCTTTGACTGGGACCTATCATTGGTATCAGAGCTAGGCACTATGGCAACCAACAAAGAAAGAATTGAGAGTTTGGAAGTTGGGCTTGGAGGACTCCAAGCAAGTTTGAGTAGGCTCGAGTTAGGGGTTAATGACAAGTTACACCAACTCGAGGCAGCCATTAGTAGGATGTCCGAAGCATTGTTGACCCGACAGGAACCATCTTTGAGCCACGTTAATGGACATAGCATACAGTCCTCCTTCGGACCTTCTCGTGACAACTCAGAAGGAGGTCGACCCATGTTTTCCTCAAAACTAGCCAAGCTCGAGTTTCCCAAGTATTCCGGTGATGACCCAACCTAATGGTTCGCCCGTATTGATCAATTCTTCGAATACCAACACACCGAGGAACCACAGAAAGTCTCACTCGCCTCATTCCATTTGGAAGGAGAGGCAAACCAATGGTGGCAATGGTTACGTCAGGCGTATCACGAAGACGGGAAGGAGGTAACATGGAATATCATAAGGAGTTCGAAAGATTGGGCAACAAGGTGCACGGATGGACACAAAAGGCGTTGGTGGGCATGTTCATGGGAGGTCTCAAAACGGACATAGCCAATGGCATTCGAATGTTCAAGCCGAGAACCTTGAAAGAAGCAATTAGTTTGGCTAGGATGCGAGATGAGCAGCTAAACCGTCAAGAGAAGGCTACATGTCCATTCAATAGGACCACTATCGACTCTTCTCCAACAAAACTGAAGTCTGCTTCACCAATGAAATGACTCACGTGGACTGAGATGCAAATGAGGCGTGCTCAAGGCCTTTGTTTTAATTGCGATGAGAAATTTGTACCAGGGCACAAATGCAAAGGACCACAGTTGCTATTGCTTGAAGGAAATTATGATGAAAGTGAGACAAATGACGAAGAGGGAGCTCACACCAACCTTCGACGAGCTATGGAACATATACATCAAATTGGACCTTGAGGACAAAGTCCCTCTGAAAGACGGGGGCAATGATAGACGCATGGCCCATACAAATATCACATAACCTGAACCCTTGGCATATGGTTGGAAGATCTACATTAGCATATAGTTGTTTAGTTAGTTCTTTTGTTGCATAGGATTCAATCAAGCCACAAGAATCGGTCAAACAGTTAGTTGTTGATTGTTAGCTAGTCTTAAGCATATTGTTAGCTGGTCTTAAGCATAAGAATGAGTCAAATAAGTTATTTGTTATTTTTGTTATGTTACTAGTAGGAGAAGGCATAGGGATCGGCCATGTAGGTAGAAGGCTAATTCCTTACTTTAAGGCTATTTCAGTGGTAGGAAGTTAAGAAGTTTTTGTATTTAAACACCACCCCACCACATGGATGGGGCAGTTGAAAGTTAACAAACATCTTGTGGTCTATTCTCGCCCTAAGCAAAATATTTTATCTCTCTCTAGCTTTGACGGGGACCTATCATTAGGAATGCTTGACATCTACTTCCAACTTGACAGGGGCTGTTGAGATTGAGAACCATTCAGGCAAGCGATTCCGTTTTACCCCAAACCCAGTTTTTTGCCAAAAATCGTTGAAAAAGTCAACAACCCATTGACCCGAGTGGTTGAACCGTCGACCCGTTCTGGTTGTCCTTTGTTCCCAACCTATATGCTTTGGTATGAATTCTTATAAGTTCAAGTTTCCACTCTGTTATTTCTACTTGCTCTTGTGCTTGTTTGAGAGAGAGAGGGAGGGAGGGAGATTTCTTCTTCTGTTGGTTTCACTTTTCTTCTACAGTTCCTTTTATTTATCATTGTATACAAAAGTTACTGAGATTGCTTTGAGCTTATATTATGGTGGACATGATAGTTCCAGTTGAGTGTAATGTAGTAGTAGTAGTTGTTCTCCCTAGTTATTCTATGTTCTCCCTAGCTATTCATTTGCAGAAAGGAGGATTTACTGGTTCCAGCTAATTCACCTTACTTGTCTTCATTTTGATGTATTGGTAATTGAATTAGGGTCTTGGTTATTTTTGCATTTTAACTGGGTAGCGATTCAAAATTCATAATTTGTAATTGTCCATTAAAAAAATCAGATTTTATATTCAGTTCTTGATGAAGGAAGATTTGGCCCGACCTCTTGACCACCCAACACGTGGAAGCAATCGAGGGTGGCCTGACAGAAGCAACAGCTCGGCATGACAGTACGTTCAAGGCGCGAGCTCCGAGAGGAGGAACCAACGGTCCGAGCTCCCCAAAAGAAGCCCGAACTCTCCCAAAAGGAGCCCCAACAACCCGAACTGGCCCACCCCAGGGCAGCTCGGGCCACACTTCTATCCGAACTCAAGACTTCACCTCACACACCACTCCAGCACTTCGTCTCCAGGCCGCCGAATTGAACAACCGTACCTGACACCAAAGGAGTTTGTATCCTGAGGCGGCGCACCTGACTGACTTGGGATCTGATGCTTGACAGCCGCACTTCAACGGCCACCTGCCACCATCACCTCCAGTCACAGAGGCAGCTCCGACAAAGAAAGCAGTGGCGGTTGTCTGCCCCAGCAGAAGTGATGACACCCGAACTGGCAAAAGTGCAGAGGTAATGATACCCGACTTGACAGGAGCTTGGGAGTGAGTGCGCGAAGTGGTTATAAAAGGCCCTCTTCCCCCCAAGAAGGAAGGTACGGGATAACTTTGTGCGAAGTGCGTTCATCTCCGTGCCACGTCCGGCATTGCTGGAAGAAACCATGAGTGTTGGAGTTTCTTGGAAAAAAGGGGTTATGAGAGTTTTAGAGGGAGACTTTTAGAAGCGTATCCCACAGACGGCGCTAATTGATAGTGCGCAATCTGACCGGTCCTAACTGTCAACGATCTTGCTTCGAGTTGGAGCAAAAGGTGCCTAAAACGGAGGAGAAAGCGAGTAATCTCTAGGGAAGAACCCGGTGAGAGTGCTCCGAAGCTCAAGTTAGTATTTCCTCAAAGGCAAGATAAAAAACCAGATGGTGCAAAGTTATCACATACCTCTCTTATTGGGGGGAAGGGGGCCTTTTATAACCACTTCACGCACTCACTCCCAAGCTCTTGTCAAGTAGGGTATGATTATCTCTACGCTTCTGCCAATTCGGGTGTCATCACCTCTGTTGGGGCAGAACCGCCACTGCTCTCTTTGTCGGAGCCGTCTCTGAAACAGGAGGTGGCAGTGGCAGGTGGTCATTGAAGTGCGGTTGTCAAGCGTCAGATCCCAAGTCAGTTAGGTGCGCCGCTTTAGGATACGGACTCCTTTGGTGTCAGGTACGGTACGGTTGTCCAGTTCGGCGTCCTTGAGACGAAGTGTTAGAGTGATGTGCAAGGTGAAGTCTTGAGTTCGGATAGAGGTATGACCTGAACTGCCCTGAGGCGGGCCAGTTCGGGTTATTGCCCTTTGTGCTCCTCATAAGGCTCGAGGTCAAAGGGAGAATTCGGGCTCCTTTTGGGGAACTCAGACTGCTGGTTTCTCTTTTCGGAGTTCATGCCTTGAGTGTACTGTTATACCAAGCTGTTGCCTCTGTCACGTGTTAAGTGGTTACGAGGTCGGGCCAAATCTGCATTCTATGAAAGATAGTATTATTTTCTTGGTACGGCATTAAATTTTACGGTATATATGAAACAAAACATAGTTCAAAGTCGCATATCTAAGAAAAATAAGCTGTAGATCTAAGAACTATACAAAAATCGTAGACCACAAGCATAAAAATAAATCACAAAGGAGGGAGAGAGAGGGAGGGAGAGCGTCCGAACCTGTGAGAAAAATGTAAACTGATTAGAACCAAGTTGCAGATCCGAGAGCGTCTTCTGTGTTTTGAGACGAGGGCGTTCAAACCTGTGAAAAAAGTGTAAACCGATCAGAACCAAGTTGCAGATCTGAGGGCATCCTCTGTGTTCTGAGAGATGAGGGCGAGAGGATCGGCGAAATGCTGAAACTTCAAGTATTGGTAGTGTTTCTTTGGGAAGTGTCTATGTGAATGAGATCTATAGAGCTTTAACACAGAACAATTGTTTTTAGAGGAAGAAGATGTTGGATCAATGAATCACACGTTTGTTCCTTCAAACTCTGTTGCTGAACTGGTAGATTGAAGGGGAGAAGAGAGTTCCACCCTGGGAATGATAGAACGCAGAAATCAACAGCGAGGAAGAAGAAAATAAAATAATATTAATATTAATATCTTTCTGGTTCTTCCGATGAAAACGATACCTGCACTGTGCACTGTAAGAGGAGGGAGAGGGGGTGAGAGAGATGGGATTGATTTCCCTTGAATAGAGGATGGGATCGGCAATATAGGGTGATCCGAGAGGGGGTGAGAGAGCGAGAGAGTGTGAGTGAGAGGGAGAACTGAGAGGGGTGAAAGAGAGAGAATGAGTGAGTGAGATTACTGGATGTTCGGCGGAGAAGCAGCGGCACCGGCGAGAGAGCTAACGGAGTAGACGAAGAACGGAGGAGAGAGACGCGCGAAACAGCCAGTAGAGTGAGAGGAGTTTACCTCGATGATAGAACCGATGAGTTTTACATCGATAATTGCGATGTATAATTTACATCGATTATCGGTGTAAATAAAAATGAAGGTGGAGTTATCGGTGTAAAATTACATGTTTATCAAACATGTGCAAAATTACATGCTTAAGGAATAACTCATAACCTACTTGATCACTTATCACTAAAAGGCAAAATAATCATCCATTGAGCTCAGTGAATTCAATTATCAAGACGCTCAGTCAAAATAGTACTAAACACACATACACTCGTAGCCTACCATTCTATTTGGAGATTTGCGGAAATTTCTACCCTGAACTTTGGGGTGGTGTCAAGTTACTACTCAAATATTTAAATGTGTTACTATAGTACTTAAATTTTTAAGAAGTGTTAAAGTTGGTCATCTGCCGTTAATTGATTATTAGTTATTTGTTGAAAATGTCAAAACTACATTTCAAAAGAAGATATTGTTCATTGTTTTCTTCTTTGAAATTGAACCGTTTGAGATGTTTGAGATTCTATGCTAATGAAGTCATTGTCTTCTACCTTTAGATTTGGAATACATTATTGTCTAATTATTTCTTTATTTTCAGCTATTGTTTCCCTTTATTATATTTCATGTTTTTCTCTATTTTTCTTTGAAGATAACCGGTTCAGTCTCAAGGTAGAAAACAATGAACAGTGTCATCTTTTGAAGGGTAGTTTTGACATTTTCAACAAATAACTGACGGTTGGTTAACAAGGACCAACTTGATACTTTGAAAGTTTAGGTACTATAGTGACACGTTTGAAAGTTTGGGTACTAACTTGACACTACCCCCAAAGTTCACGTACTAAAGTAAAATTTTCTCAAAAAAAAAAAAACATGAGATGTGTCCGAATCAATTCAATAATATGAAAGTGACGTATCATGTGATGTGGATTGTGGAAGGTGTCAAACTGGTTAGTGGGTATTTTGTAAAGTGTTTAGCTAGTTGGTTGTAGCGGGGACTTGACATCAAGTGCCACCTTCACTATACCTCAAGGTTTTTAAAACCGAACTGAACAATGAACCGATTAGGGGTCTGGTTCACGGCTAAAATGGTCCGATCGTTGAAATTGAACAAATGCCTCATTTTGACAAAAAAAAAAAGACCAAACCATTGAATGGTTCGTTTGCTTGGGTTAGCGGTTTGCTGACCAAATCAATGGTTTTTGGGAAAATAACGATTCTAAGGTAAAAATGGAACTGGTCAAGCCCGGTTTTTCCAGTCCCATTGTCCGATCCGGTCCAATTTCTGAAAACCATGCTATATCTGATGAGGAATGGGAGACCCTAGCCCAAGGTAGGGCATGTAATCAGATTGAAATCACCTAAATTTGAGATTTATCTGATGATGAATTAATGGCATTGGCATATGAATCTGGTCTGAAATCTCATGGGATGTATGAATAATGCATGTGGGTCCAACACCGATTGGATTTTTTGGATTTTTAATTTCATCCGATATTGATGAACGGAGGCCCCGTTTGGTTTGCATGAATGGGGTCTAGAATCGGAATCGGAATGGGCTATTCCAGTTCCAACTATTTGGTTGGATGAAATCGGAATTTCATTCTTATTCCTGCTAGAATGGCATTCCCACATTTGAGGGAATGGCCATTCCCTATCTCTCCCTTGGGAATGAAATCCTATTTCTAGTTCCTATTAATTCCGTTTTCCATTCCCATTTCTGTCTGAACCAAACAGACTACGGAAATGGACCATTCCGATTCCAATTCCAATTCCAACCATAAACCAAATGGACCCTTAGTCTAGGCCTAATATAAATTTAACTTTTTATTAAAAACAAGGCTTTAAAATTTATATTGAAAACAATACTTAAAAGTTCAATGAAAACGAACAAAGGCTTTAATATATTATACTATATAATTATACTATTTAAAATATATTAATATAAATTATACATTGGAATTCGATTTTTATCAGATTGGATGGGGATATATCTGATTTGATTCGATTTTCAATCGAATTCTAGTTGTCCCATCTGAAATTGTATATGGCTCATCTGAACTGGAATAATCCAATCAAATGTTGGATCAGTCTATCAAGTTTTTGGATATCATTGATGAACTTACCTAAGGGTGCAAGCTGGGATGAATTATGTCGGATCAAGTTCAATCCTAACCTAATTCCAAGCTATTGAACCCCAAACTTGCGTTGGGATGGGATCAGATTGAGTTCAGGTTGGATTTAAGTTATTAGCATCTCTACTTTCTTTTGCCAAATGTTTTTATAGCTAGACTCAAGGGCTCAGGTTAATTCAATTTTAGCTTTATTATCTGTGAAAAAAAAAATAATGATAACGTTTAAGGAAAAGGTTTGCCTTCAAACTTAAAATATTTGCCATACATATATACATAATGGCTTGCAGCAAAAAATAAATAAATAACACATTTATACCTTTCTGGATGCATAATTGATTATACATACATGAATACATGTTTATATAATATTTAGACGTATAACTAAAAAGTTAAGTTGCGTTTGGGCTAACCCAGCCCAAGTTGCAGCCCTAACTACCCCCCTCCTTATGAATTCAATATAACGAGTCTGAATCTGCTACCTACAATTGCACATGGGGAACATCTTGTCATTCATACGAGAGATGTGTTTTAATACACGGTAATGTCTTATAACCAACTGATGGTGACTTAATTGAGATAGAATTGCCTTCTAAAAAATATTGGCTGAATACAGTAGCTGTTCAGTAGACTGTGGAACCAATAATATTTCTCCACACATGGTACCCACAGCCATTCAACCACTCATCATGGGTTCCATGTACTTGATCACTTGCATGGGGCGTTATCATTGGTTCCACAGCCCACTTGCATGGGTGAATTTGAGTAGCAGATCTGATTTCTGAAATAACCATTGATTTGATGGTTAGAGTTGCCTTGTTAGAGGATGTTTGTCAATGTAAGTGGTTTTTTTTTTCTAAAACAAAGATAACTCAAACCCGTCTCGACCTTTTTTCCCTTGGCTCCAATGGGCTACACAACACGGGTAGTCCATCTCCAAACCCATAAACCGCCAGCCTAGGTGCAAGCGGGATTCAATCCTACATCTTTACTACAATCAGTGGGAGACCTTATCAACCAGCCAGTTGGCATCTTATAATTCCATCTAAACCTAAATAAGTGAAATATTGGACTGAGGTTGCTAGGAGTGCAAGTTGGGTGGACTGGACTGGGTTTAAGCTCAACCCAAGCCCAAATCATAAGAATCGGGCCTAAGGCTCAAGCCCAACTTGAGCCCAAGGTCAAGTCCGAACTGAAATTTGAAATTTGATATTTTGATGCACTCAATTTGGGCTCGTGTTGGCCAATCAGTCCACACTAGAATTTAATATGTATGTCTACATGTATTCTTTACCCCTATATATATATATATATATATATATATATATATATAGAGAGAGAGAGAGAGAGAGAGAGAGAGAGAGAGAGAGAGAGTGAATGCAATGTGAATTTTTTTTTTGGACTAAAATTACTCTCTACTTCTTTGTTTGAAAAAGGGTATAAAATCTATTTTATTATATCTTTAAAGCTAGCTTTAATAGTTACTAAAATGCCTATAATTGTATATTTAGTCCATTTCTAATGGTAAGATTGAAAATGTAATTTCAATTATTATTTCTCACCTCATTTAATCCCCTCTCATTAAGCCTTGTACTTAAATTAGTAACTCCCATTTTCTCTTATTAAATTAGATATGTGCCAATATTTTTAATAATATAAACCCATATATTTTAAAATTGAATAAAAAATAAAACTATTTTTAATCCAAGTGGTGGCTAAGCAATTCAACCATCCGAATCAAATTGATCAACCCATATAAGTTATAATTAGGTAATAAAACTTTTAAAATAGAAATAAATATAGAAACTTACAAAAATATAGAAAATATTAGACACATTTTATGATATTTTTATTAATTAAATTAAAAAAATAAGTGTAGTAAACAAGAATTATTTTTATTAGTAATAAAAATGAAATACATAATTTAAAACTAACCAAAAATGAAATTATTTTACTATTTGACAAAGATCAATAGTTCAAATTTTGGGTCAAACATGTTCACCTTTAATGTCATAAATAAATAATAAAAGTTAATAAAATATAAAAAACATAACTTTTGTAAAAAAAAAAACATTTAGGCACATGTATAATATCTAATATTTATCATACTGTGACATATTATAATTATTTTTACACACAAAATTACAGAAAAGTTATAGAAAAAATTGAACACATCTATAATTCTATATTTGTACTACTATTAAAAATACGAATGAGATTGTAAAGCTTTCTTTTGACTAAAATACTCATTTTTGAATTTAGTCCCTATTTAATTATAGGTTTAAATTATAAATTGAACTATTACTTTTCATCCCATTCAATTCTCTTTATTTAAATCTTATATTTATTTTTGATAAATGAACAAGAAAAGATACAAAAAAAAATTTACAAAAAGAAGAATCTAGCCAAGTAAGTAAGCCAATCAATGATACTTGAAACTTTTACAACTCTATCCAATTATCATGTATTTGGATAAGGTGTTTATGTGATTATATTTGAATTTTCAATCCGCATCTTATTAATAATAAAACACAAAAAAATAAATAAAAATACATAAGATTTATAAAAATTTTGGATACATTATTACTATTATTATTATCATTTATAATTACCATGTACAAAGCATGTACACACTTATTAGTGTATATATGTACATAATTGGAGTGGGCTAGGACCAAAAGTCCAAAGCCAACCCATATAAAATTGAGGCTAGGTCAGTCCAGCCTCAAGTTGCCCCTAGTGGCTAGGGTTGGAAATAGCCCAACCATTTTATCCAAACTTTTGTGGTTCAAATAAGTCCAATTTCTCCTGAATCCAACTAGTGTATATTTTATACAGTACTCATACATCCAATTTCTCTTAAACCAGACGTACCCATGTCATATATAATTCTAGTCGGGCCACGAAAAGAAAGGATAAATTTCTTAAACTACTCTAATCAACTAAGTGTACCTTATGACTAAGGCTACCCCTGAAAATTAGTTAAAATATTGACGGAAGAGCTGAAATATCAATTTTGCTCTTCAATCAAATTCGAAGCTCCTTTCGTTCCTCTTCTAGGTTTACGACGCTTTACGAGAGTTCGAAGCTCCTCCGTTCTTATTCTAGGTTTCCTAAGCTTTACCGAAATTAGTCTCAAGGAGAACCACCGGCAAAATCGCACCGCCCCCGGAAGTTGCCTGACCCCTCTCGCTCTGACCCTGACCGGAGAACTTGTAATCGTTTGGTGTCTTCAACGAAACAGGAGGAGACGTAGAGAGAGAGACGTCGTCACTTTGTGGTTAGGGTATTGGATTCGAGACGACACCGCTGCTAGGAGTTGCAGCGGCGGTGCAAGAAAGTGAAGACAAAGAAAAGGGTTTGATTGCAAAGAAGACGATGAGTAACTGGGTTTGCTTCAGGACAGGCGTTTGATTGCAAAGAAGACGAAGAAGAGGGTTCGCTTTAGGACAGGGGACAACGGTTCAAATTGCATAGAAGACGAAGAAGAGGAGAGAGAGCCCTGTTCGGTTTGCTCGATAGTAGAGAAGACGAATAAGAGGAGAGAGAAAGATAGAGCCTAGCAGACTTGTTTGGTTTTGTTCGACTGCAGAGAAGGCGAAGAAGAGAGAGAAATCCCTGTTCGGTTTATTCGATTGAGAAGGCGAAGAAGAGAGAAATCCCTGTTCGATTGCAAGCTCTCCACTTCACTTCGCCGCTGCATCTCTAGTTCAGTCGGTGAGGTGCTTACAGATGTCGCCGGTGATGAGGTACTACAACACAACAGTTGTCACCGCCAAACCCTCCCTCCCCCACCTCACCTCGCCGCTGTATCTCTGGTTCAGTCGGTGAGGTACTTATAGTTGTCACCGGTTATGAGATACTACAACACAACAGTTGTCGCCGCTAAACCCTCCCTCCCCCACCTTGCCTCGCCTACCTCATCTCGGGTTCAGTCGGTGAGATTCAAGAAGCTGAAAAACATTATGGTTTTTAAATTCTGAAACAACAGATAATCAGGAAGAAAGTCTGCTGACTGCAATCTTTAACAGATCTTCAGGAGCTCTGGCTTTGCTGCAGAACACTCGGCTATTCCTTTCAGACCACAGAGAAACTAGGATGATGACAAGATTTATTTTCCACACCAGCTTCCCTTTCTTAGTCAGACCAGAAATCTTACAACTGCTTACAGTTCGAACACTCGGCTATTCCTTTCACCGGGTTCAGTCGGTGAGGTGCTTACAGTAGTCGGTGATGAGGTTCGAAACTGGGCTTAATCGGAAAAACCTCTGTAATACCACGGATTCGAAGTGTTTAGAACGGTTTAGATGGAATGTTAACTGTAGGGGAAGTTTTAGGTAATTTTCAAAAACAGTAAGAGCCATTTTAGTCAATTTTCAAATACTTTTTAAATAGTAAAGGCAGACCTAGTCAATTAACTAAACCATTTAAGAAATTGTGGTAGAAACTTTATGACAATATCGTACATCAATTGGGCCAAGTGGTGCTAAGTCCAAACCAAACTATTTTGGGTTACGAGTTATTAGATAAATTTGTGTTAATTATAATTATTTATCCTAATTCTTATATTTTTATTACTTTGAAATGTGACATACATGCTTTGCTAAGTGACTTTCAGAGAGGAGTCTTAGGACATTTCCAATTGGGCCAAATTGAACCATATTCATCTTTGCATTATTCTTGCATTATGTATTGTCTAATAAATTAAAAAAGTGAAAAATCTAGGAGGAATTAGGGAGAGGGAAAGTTACTTTTTTATTAAGTTAAATTAGAAAAACAATTTTTATTAATTTTAATTAAATTATATTTTTATTAATTTGTATCAATTTTAACTAATAAAATAATTTTTGTTAAGTTTGTTAACATATTTTTGTTGTTTTTAATTTTGTTAATTTTTACTAGTTATTTGAATTTTTAACTTTTATAAAATTTATAAAATTAATTTTACTAATTTTAGAGTAAGATAATAAAACTAAGTTATTTAATTTAGTTAAATTAATAAGTTAATTGTGTAAAGTAAGTTGGTGATTTTGAATTTTCCCTTAATTGTATTTTTCAATTACTTTTTGATTTTTAATATTTTTCTCAAAAAATATTACTTTTAATGTATGATTTTTTTGTTATTTTGACCAAAATTTTCTCTTATGCTATTAGTTAATTAAAAAAATTAACTTTCTATTTTTTGTTGTTTTGTATTTTTTTTAGAAAAATACTTTATTTTATTTGTTTTTCTATTAACTAATAGAATTGTTAATAATTTTCCATGTTATGTTCCCTTATTTTTCTGATTTTTTATATTTTTTAATTAATAAAAATTTTTTTTAGTAAAAAATTCTCTTATTTGCTCATTTTATTTTCAAAATTGCATAACCAAGTTGGACAGAACAAACCAAATCAATTCAGTTTAATATGAATTGGTAATTGAAGCTAGCAGGTTGGATGGTTTTTAGGTATTCAAAATAACCTGACCCATGAACTTTGTCTTCTTGATGCGCAGTTATTTTTGGGCCCTTTGATTCAATTCTTCTACTTTCTTCTCTTGGAAAATTGGCAAAACTAGGGAAACAACCTAATCCATTTGATCTACCACTTAATGCTTCCTAAACTTAAGTTGCTACAATGGAGTAAACAAGTCATGCTCATAGATTATTTTAGAAATTAGCAATGAAATTTTCATATAATTTATAAAAAAAATAGCGAACTTTTATTTTTTTGAAAATATAATAGAAAAATATTGTATTCAAAATTTAATTAATAGGAAAAATAATATTTTAACAAAACATGTTAATTAATAGTGGGGCTACAACAGGACTTGATGTGACCGTTTCTAGCCACGTACCAATGTTTTGTGATGTAAAAAATTTTTGGCTAAGTACCTCGTTATTTGACCCGGTGGTGACATGCCTTGGTGATGAGCTACTTGGTGGCGAATTGCCTGGTGGCGAACTGCCTGGTGACGAACTCCCTAGTGACGAACTGCTTGGTGGCGAACTACCTGGTGGCGAGCTCCCTGGTGGCGAACTGCCTAGTGGCGAGCTGCCTGGCGGAGAGCTACCTGGTGGCGAACTCCCCACTAGGCGGCCTGTGACTTAGAGAATGGTGGGGCTCCCTAGTACAGTGCAACCCGACTGCCATCTCCATGAGGTGGTCTTCTTTCCTTTGTAGGCAGTGGGAGCTGAGGGACCTACAAGAACTCCATCATTTCCTCCTCTTTATAGGCAGTGGGATCTGAGGGACCTGCGAGAACTCCATCTTTTCCTCCTCTTTGTAGGCGGTGGGAGCTGAGGGACCTACGAGAACTGAATAAGAGGACCGGGGGTATTTTCCCAGCGGGGGCTCTCCGACGCTTAAGTTAGCACTCTGATTGTAGAGAGCTTTGAAGACTCGTCACATCCCATCAGAACCGGGGTACGGTGGTGAACTCCTCGAGGTCGTCAAGCTGGCGCTTGTGTCAGGCAGCCAGGTTATCAGGGCGGCGCTTGCGTCAGCCATCGGGTCAGTGTCTGGGCCAAGTCGTCAGGTCAGCGCCCGTGTCAGTCAGCGGGTCGGTGTCTAAGCCAGGTTGTCAGGCAGGAGATCTTTCTGCGATATGCCAAATTACTCCTGTACCGAGCTTCTCTACAAGTGACGAGCTACCTATGGTGAGTTGTCTGCGGCAAGCTGCTTATGGCAAGCAGTGGCATGCTGCTTATGGCGAGCTGCCTGTGGCTAGCTGCCTATGGCAAGCAGTGGCATGCTGCTTATGGCGAGCAGTGGCATGCTACTTATGGCGGGCTGCCTGTGGCTAGCTGCCTATGGCGAGCAGTGGCATGTTGCTTATGGCGAGCTGCCTGTGGCTAGCTGCCTATGGCGAGCAGTGGCATGCTGCTTATGGCGAGCTGCCTGTGGCGAGTTGCCTGTGGCGAGTGCCTGTGGCAAGCTGCCTATGGCGAGCTGCTTGGAGGCCATACTTAGTGGGCATGAGGTGCCACGTGTCACAATTCCACTAGAGGGCTAAATCTGCCCTCATCAGGATCAGATTAGGTCGGGTTGAGACCAACCCTAACCAACCCTACATTTTAAACACACAACCCTGACCCTAACTAAATTCCTTCAACCCTAAGACAACCCAACCCAACCCAATCCAAAGTCAATTTCAGGTTGTGTTGGGCTCTCGTTCTGCTCAACCCAACTTTCTTACCATCCCTTAAAATCTCATAGAACTTCTCAATCTCAAATATTAATTCAATTTCATTAAATATATTAATCCTATGTTTTATTAGTATTTGTTTGTTAATGTTTTTATTAGTTATTTTAGTACAAAATTCAGAAAAATAAGTGTTTAAAATGATTATAGTTTTATTACGAGTTACGATTTATGATAAATCTTTTGTGGACTACAAGCTATGGACAACAAAGATAGGAAATGAAGAATAAAATATTCAAAAAACATAAAATATATTATTAAGGTTTTAGTCTTTCCGATTAGGATTAAGTGAAGTGATTATCTTAAAAGAAAGACATTATATGGTAGGGGCCATACAACTATCATGTGTTTAAACAAATCGGTGTATGATATATCATATATAACATATATTTATATATGACATGTATTATAGAGTTGAGTTCGGATTGGGTTGGATTACCCACAAGGCCAATCTTAACCCAATCCAAAGTAAAGCAGGGCTCATGAATTTCAACCATAACTCTAACCCGAACCCAACTCAAATTTTCGGATTAGGTTCGGGTCAACCCGACATAATTAATAGCATTTCAGGACTTAATTTCTAAAAATTTGTATTATAGATTTAGGAGACCAAACTAGTCAATCAAGATTTATTCAAATTGCTAAGTAAAAATTTATATTTTCTTGACTCATCTTCTTACCGTAGTATTTGCCAAATTTCAACATTAATACAGATAGTGATTAGTGGAACCCACAACATCCCATAGAGAGAGATTTTATAATAAATATATTAAAATGTTATTTGAGTAGGGTCAATACTTGGCAAACTTTATAAAAAATGAATGGTTTTTTAGCACAACACGTCTCAACTCTCAAGTATTTGGTGCATGCTTGCAATGGGTGATGAGAGGAGCCAGTCACGACATCAAACCGAGGTTCATGGTATCAATATGTATCGTGCCGATGGCTTCCTGATACACCCCTCCAGGGGTTGTATTAGGTCAGACACTGATTTAGAGGGTAACCGAGCCTTAAACTGATCCCTCTAAACCGATTTCTTAAAAAATAAATAAAACCTAAAAAATACCAATACACCCATGTATCGATACTTTGAACCTTGCGTCAAACCTTCGATGGTCATGCTAATGAAGAGGAGAAGGGGGTGAGACGAGAAGAGGAAGAGGAACTCTATGCTTCTACAGTTTATTCACCCCCAGGTATTCTCGATTTAAATTTTCCAATGAGAGTTGGTTAATGGTTACAATCGGGTCAAGCCGGTTAATGGGGGAAGAGAGGGAATGGAAATGAGGAAAAGGTAGGGCTTTAGGGACAAATTAACCCAATGCCATTTGTAAAATCTCCCTAAGTTTTATTATTTAGGATGAAAGTGTCCTTTAGTAAGTAAAATGGAGAAAGGAGAGTGATGGTGCGCAATCTGAGCACTCCTATCTGGTAGGGGACCACACTCTAAGTTGGCGACGGACGGTACCTGAGAAGAAGAAGAGGATGAAGGATTCCCGAGAAACTCGCCCGGTGGGAACACTCCGATGCTTAAGTTAGAACTCAGCGGAAAACTGAGAGAGTTGCGAAGAAATAAATGCTAAGAGTGAAGATGCGCAATTTTCAATTACCCCTTTCCTTGGGAGTTGGAGTCCTTATATATTAATGCCCTGTCAAATCGGGTGTAACCGCCTCTGATTCTCTGCTATAGCCGTTATTTGCCAGGGCTGAGCAAGTGGGCGCAAGTAACCGTCATAGAGTACGGCTCTATCAGTTGAGAGACATTTGTCGGAGCTGGCAGGCACGCCGCCGCCTGATGAGAGACGTGGGTGCAGCCCTCTGGAGTGGCAGGTGCTGCACCGTCAGACAAGGGGCATGGGAGCAGTCTGACGGGCACAGCCTTGTCAGATAAGAAGCTTCTCGAAACCCTCAGATTGCTCAATAGCGAGCTAGCGAGTTGCTTTGTAGCAAGCTGCTTGGTGGCGAACTGTTAGGCTGGGTTTTAGCGAGCTCATTACGTTGAGTTGAAGCCATGCTGTCATGTTGAGCTATCACTTACATTGAGTCATGTCCACGTGTCGCCTAGTCAGGAGGTCGGGTCAAATCACCCTCTATCAGAGAGAGAGTGAAAGACAAGATAAAAAGGAAAAAGGAAGAAAGAAGAACATGAATGATGTGAATAATCTTACCTTATATATATATATATATATATATTTAATTAGGCTTATGGTTATAAATATTTATTAATAGATTGGGTTTAACCATCGAACCCAATCAAGGCTAACCCATCTTAGCCCAATCGGGGATTGGGTCAGTGCAATGTTATCACTTAACCCTACTCACCGGTATCTCTAAAAATGGGTTTGAATTTGAGAAAATATTCATTGAAAAAAAGAAGAAAAAAGATTGAAGAGAAATAGAAATTATGGCCATGATTAGGAGCTTATGCAAATATAGTGAAAACAATTCTTTATTCCCCGACCCACTCGACAGTCAAGGACTCATATTCTCAAGTTAAATCGAGTCCTTTATCTTTTGTAGGTACTTCAATCAACTTACCAACATATCTTTTGCTTTTTTTTTTCTTTAATAAAAAGGAATCATTTTATTTTTAAATTAACTGACTTTTCCTTTTTTTTGGTTTTACTGTAAAATCCTCAAATTGTTTAATTTTTACTAAGTTTGTTTTTTTATTATTTTAAATAAGTTATCAAATTTATGAATAGGATTCTATTATGCATATTTCCCTTTATTTCTTCATATATTATCAAACCTGATGTTCTTTAGAATTTGTAAGACCAAAATAGCCCGATTATTTTTTATCTTACTAATCTGTTGTTAAAGGAAGCTGTGACCTTTTAAAGGAGTTCGGATCTGCTCTCACTGAGCGCTCCTCACAGCATGTTCTGGTCATACATCAGGAACATCTGTATTTATATTTATTATTCATGTGAGATTTTAATAATATATAGGATGTGACTGAGAAGCAGATCCCAATTTTAGGACAATTTTGACCTTTCATAAGAAACTTTTAATTCTAACTAAACTACAACCAAGGTTTAAAATATCTATACGCCGGTAGTGGTGTATCAGGAAGCACCAATAGTTTTTTTTTATTTTATTTTTTGAATAGGGTTCAGAGGGGCCAATTTAAGGGCGTTTCTATACGCTGGTCCACCCTCTGAACCGGTCAGGACTCCGAAACACACCTTGTAAGGGCGTATCATGAATCCTCTGATACGATACGTACCGATACTTTGAACTTGACTACAATTCTTCATTACCAATTCGTGTATGAAAACTTAAAACCAAGAACGTTCTCTCTTTTTTTAGAGCGAAAAAACAAAAGTGACTCTTATGCTCTTTGTTTTTCACTACAAAAGGGGAAAAATTTTGTTCCTTCCAACCTGTAAATGTGAATTATATTTTTGGAATTTTATTGCCAAAACTAGGTTTTTTTTTTTTCCATTTTTCAACGTAAAAATAAAATAGATATAAATATGGCCCCAAGGACACAGATTTACATCATTGTACCAAAGCAGGGTACAGTGACGAGTGATGACAGGGATAGAATTGAGAACATGGCCAATCTAGACCACAACCGAATTCCCAGAAAAAAACTTTGTACATGTCCTGGAAGCATGAGAGTCCAGCCACATATCGGGAACATCTATGTGTGCAGAGTTTTTTATTTACAAGAGATCTGGGCTCAATATGGACCTGTGTTTTTCTATCTATTGAACTTGAATGAATTCTGATCAGTTTACCAATACACTGTCCCAATAACATACCAACCAGCCATTTCAGTCGTACATGGAGAACATTTGCCCATAAATAAACGATTAAGAGATGTTTCTAATGTGCAGCTGAAATAGGCTGTTGGAATGTTTTATTGGTCGCTGATCCATGAGATCACATCTACACCCTATAAACGCCTCACGTGCACATCTCAGCGTGCATTGAAAACATCTCGTGAAGTTATAAGTGGGAGGTGTTCCCAATGCACGGTTGGGATATATTGTGGGGCGCCCTCTATGGTGCACAGATGTGAATTCCTGATTCCTACACTATTGAGTGGTGTATATTAACCACGTCACCCTTGACCGAAAAGAGTGTGGCAGTTGGAGTTAGACAAGTGTCCGACTGACTGGGTCAAGGGCCTCAAAGGCCGTCGACCGTGGTAGAGATAAGAGGTGATGCCACCCAAATGACCGTTGAAACAACAAGACATTTTAAAATCACGAGGGCGCCATGGGGCAGGGCCACGGCCAAGGGCCCCAAGCCAATAATTGAGGAAAGCTTCTTTCTCTTTCTAATTCTAGATCAGATTTAGAATAAGAGAGGCCGTTGCCCAATTGGGCTCTTGCTTGCAAGGCCACACGCAGTCAGCCTCAATCCTCCTCACGCGGGTTCGGTTACCCCCTACGCGTCACCTACTCGTATTAGCCCAGAGGCCAGAGCCCAGGCCCACTGTAAAAAAATATACATGAACTGAACTGCTTTTACTGTCTCACCATCGTTGGCTAAAATATTCCACGTGTACGGTACAGATGTGGGTGCAAAAAACCTTATATTTGCACTAGAAGACGAGGACTGGAGAACAAAATATACGGAATACGGTGGTATTTGTGTGCAAATTTGTAATCTCACTCACTCAGTAGTCACCTTTGGCACATACTGGGTGGGATACGTGGAGCTGGACTGATCACTGATGGGACTTCCATTTCCATGTTTGAGTCATTATAGAAAGAATAAGAATATCCTTCAAATATTTATTTCTATTTTCTCTTCTTTTCAGTTTTTACAAAGCCCAAACCCAACTTTTGCGTAATGAATGAAACCCTCGTTAGACCCAAAATCAATTTTTGGTGGGTTTGAGCCCAAATTTCATTTTGGGTCTAATGAGGGTCTCTAATTCTAGCACTCTATTAATTGCTTCTTAATTAGAAGCATGTAATTGCCTTAATTTTGGAGATATAAATAAATTGCAAAAGTCGTTTAAAACAATTTCCGAAGAATAGCTTGCCGTTACTACTCTTAATTTCCTCCTCCTAATTAGCAATTACAAAATTAAATTAGCCTATTAATGTTTACATCTTTTCTAATCAAGCTTATTAGCGAAAATTAGCACTTTTAATGTGTGGATTTTGTTTAATGTTGTTATTATTAATAAAGAAAAGTCCAAAAAAGAAAAAAGAATCAACTTTTTTTTTCAAAGAACTTGTCTTTCTAAAGGACATCACTAATAATTACACAACACCCACAAAGATATCCAGACCAGAATGAAAAAGCCAGGGAAATGAATATGACCGTTGAGCCCTTGCTCCATCTAAGCCTAATTACTACTATCTTAATAAATAATTAATAAATTGTTACTATCTATCTATGACTCTAAATCTGTTTCCTTTTTGTAATTAACCAAATGCCAAAAATCGAAGAAATAAAATCCCTAGAAAATTGCAGCCGATTTATTACACGTACCGCGTAAGACGCTGAGGTTTTCTAACCATTACAACGGTAACCTCATTAGTCAGTCCGTCTATGAATCTATATATGTCAATCCACCATAGCTCTCAAACTGTCTCGCACTCTAGTTCTCCGTCTTTCCCTTCCAATCTTGTCTTGCTGCTATAAAGCTTTGTCTGTGAGTGTTTTCTGCAAAGCTCCTTCTCTTTTCCCTCATTTATCAATCTCCTCTCTGGCTCTCCATTGTGGGATCTTCTTGTTCTTTCCTTCAGGGCATAGAATGGAGCTCCGGATATTCATCAGCTTTTTATTTGTGATCATTATGGGCTCTCAGATGTTCTCATCTCAAGCTAATGATTTCTATGTTGGTGGGGAAGATGGATGGGTGTTAAATCCTTCTGAGAACTACAATCACTGGGCTGAAAGAAGCAGGTTTCAAGTTAATGATACGCTTGGTAATCTCTCTCTCACAGACGCACTCTATCATTTTTCATTGATTCTCTTCTACTTTCTGTATTCCTTTTTTTTTTTTTTTTTATGGGTTATCCGATTTGATTTCTGGGGTTTTGTTGTTTTGCAGTTTTTAAATACAAGAATGGAGCAGACTCTGTATTGGTTGTGAGTCCAGAACACTACTACATTTGCAATACATCGGCACCGATAATGAGTATGGTAGATGGTAATTCCAAGTTCAAGTTTGACCGATCGGGTTCTTTCTTCTTCATCAGTGGCAATCCAGGTAGTTGTGAGAAGGGTCAGAGGCTGATCGTCGTTGTTTTGGCTGTGAGGAACAGCATTCCCTACGCACCTAGTCCTCACTCATCTCCGTCAACTCCTACTCCATCTCCGACGCCACCCAAAGCTAACACACCCGTTTCGCCATCTCCTGTTGTGGAAGCTCCATCAGCCTCTCCGCCCAAAGCAACAGCACCTGTGTCACCATCGCCTCTGATCCAAACGCCGATTTCATCTCCACCACCTAAGGCGAGGACACCCATGTCACCATCTCCTGTGGCCCAAACTCCGACCTCGTCTCCACCCAAATCCATGGCACCCGCATCACCCTCTCCTGTTGCCGGTACTCCAACGTCCTCACCTCCCAAAGCAATGGCTCCCACATCACCATCTCCTGTTGCCAATGCTCCAACATCCTCACCTCCCAAAGCGATCACACCTGTATCGCCATCTCCAGTGGCTCACTCACCCACCACGTCGTCTCCACCCAAAGGAATGTCACCCATGTCACCTTCTCCGGTGGCTCTGTCTCCAGTTTCTCCTCCTCCAAAAGCCATTTCACCCGTATCCCCATCTCCTGTGGCTAGAACCCCGACGTCATCTCCACCCACAGCAATGTCACCCATCTCACCATCTCCGAGTGCATGGACACCCATATCGCCGGCTCCAACAGTGGCCAAGACTCCCGTTTCGTCTCCATCGCCAGCCTATACACCTATATCATCCCCTCCAATGTCATTGACACCAGTGCCTTCTCCTTCGTCCTACATACCGATTCCATCTCCTAAGGCATCTCCTCCCTTGACACCCTCGTCGCCGGTTCCTGCTCAAGCTGAAACTCCAGTGGCCACCCCAGCAGGCAAGACACCAACGCAGGGTGATACTCCGTCGGATCTTGCACCAGCACCTGCTCCTTCATCCTCCCCGGCTCTTACATCCTCGCTTCTGATGATTTCAAGTGTTTCACTCGTAGCAAGCATGGTTTTGGGTAGCGTTGTTTGCATCTACTAGGATCATGACTAATTACAGGGATTTGTTTTGTGGAACTAATTTTTGGTTTGTTTGCTTAAACAGTTAATTAGATGTTGGGTTTTGGCTATTCAATTTTATATATGGGTATTGTTCATACGTCTTGATGTCATTGATCTGGTTTGATCAATATCGAATCATCCATAACAATCTAAAGTTTTGTCTACTTCCAAATAAAAATGAGCTCTCTTTGTTTCTCTCTCTCTCTCTCACTCTCTCTAACGTTATAAACAAAAGACCAGAAGGGTACAAAGTAATGTTAATCAGATTGGTTGGCTTTGTGTACATGACCTATAATTCTGTTCATCAACGGTTCAATTCATTCAGTCGGCACTTGGCAGAGAAAGATGATTCAAAAAATGGATGAGATGGCCCCCACTCATTGAATGGTCTTTTCAAATTTTGTTGGGTCTAGGGTCTATCTCTATCTCAGAATAAATATGGGCTTAACAACGAATGAGTTTTCAACAAGTAGAAGGCAGGAAAGAAACGTTGAAGGATCAATGAAGTGGCTCCCACATCCACAGCTGCATGAAACCAAGAAACGTGGAAAGTGGGACCTGTGATGAAAGGACAAACTACGATCGTTTCGCTGCGTACGAATAAGACACACTCGTGAAGGTTGCGTGTGTTGTGTTTGATTTGCCTTCACCGACGACCCTTCTTTTCAGGCAAAATTCCCCAGACACGGATTAGCTTATACAGCGTTTGTTTTCTTCTAATAAAGAGCTGGTCTTGGGTTTCTCTCTGCCCTCGGGAGGAGAACTGGTAGATGACCGACCCATCCAGCCCAGAAGTAACGGCTAGTGAGCAAATTTTGTTTGCCGAGTCCAAAAGAGCTTTGGGGCTGTCTCAGTCTCACTGGTTCTCAAATGGTTTGGAGAAGAGAAGAAATTGTAAAAAGCTAGCATTTCAACATCTGGGTTCTGGCCGATGACAGAAACAGAGTAATTTTCATCGTGAGAGAGGAGAAAGTAGTATTGCCTTTTGCACGCCCTAATCAACTTCTCCCATTACGACATCAACGTATTGCACTGCAGCATTGGGAGGGAAAGGGAAGGAGCTAGTCTGGCATGATTGTCGTAATGGAACTTCTTCCATCGATCTCAATCGTTGTGAAGATGATGCTTAAATGGGTGTTGACGTGTTGTGCTTAATATCCTATTTCTGTCTAGTTTTGTCAGATGCGGACCAGACATAAACAGATAAAACTATTTTAGTCAGTGGCTCATTGGCTGAAAGGTTCAACCGCATAACTTATATAACTGTTAATTAAAACATGTATTTGGTAAGTTTGACTAATCCATATTCCTGAAACCAAGCAACCCAAAAACCAGTTTGAATCTGAGAATCCAAATGCACTAAGGTTGTGCTTGGTTGGTTTGGTAGAAATGAGAGAGAGAGAGAGATCAACCGCATAACTTATATAACTGTTAATTAAAACATGTATTTGGTAAGTTTGATTAATCCATATTCCTGAAACCAAGCAACCCAAAAACCAGTTTGAATCTGAGAATCCAAATGCACTAAGGTTGTGCTTGGTTGGTTTGGTAGAAATGAGAGAGAGAGAGATTAAAGATTAATATGTGACCATGCACCCTCCGGATAGGGGTTTGGCATTGAATTCAATATTTCCACATCCCTATTTCTAACAACTGGTATCAGTTATCTCCAAGTCCGAAAATTTAAAAACTATTAAAAAAACAGTTTATTTTGGATAAGTAGGAGGATTTTAGCTAGGGTTAGATTTTTGGGATTTTTTGGGATTGATGCTAAATTTATGGACAAAATATAGTTTATAAGAGGCTACTAATAGACTAAGAGAAAGCTACAATTTCAGATTTCTCAGATCAATTGCAATATACTTATTTTCACTTATCCCTAGATTTATTTTGACCAAATCGGAAAACTTTTTCTCTCATAAGTTAATAGATCAGAAAACCTGCTCTCAACTTTTTATTTCATGTCCGGTTTGTACTCAATTAACAATCATTTTGAGAAACAGGCATCGGACCGGAAAGGGTCTTGCTTCCTCTTTCTGGTTCAGATAATGGCTGAAATCGTTGAACTGAAAGATATATTGCTTTGTTTTCTCAGTTGAAAAAATAATTAATAATTAATAATATTATAATATTTTTTTTGAAGGGTACGGTGATCTACCCAACATCAGCTCCAGCCATTAAGGAGTCCATAATTTCCTTAAAAACTTATTCACTAAAAAGGATGAACAACAAGCTTTTCAAGTTCAGCCATTTTAGCTGTCAGCAAATGGCCCTTCAGTGTCATCAAATGACACCCAATTGCATTGAAATCTTATTTATCTAAATCACAACACCAGCAAAATTTGCTGCTTGTCAATCTAGTGATGAGTAGTGGGCTTCAAAAAAAGAGTGATGAGTAACGCTGGAGAAGTCAATAAGGAATCCATTTAGGGGCAAATCTATGTAGGAGATCGGATCTTCTCCTCACACAGTGTACCACACACATACATCTTATCATTCATCCAAAACATCTTCTCACACAGGGTACCTCACACCAACCTCACACATACATCTTATCATTAATTAAAAACATCTTCTATACTTATAAATTATTATTCACGAAAGATGTTTTCAATACACAGTGGATGTATCTGTGAGGCGCCCATGTGTGAGGAGCAGTCCCGTCTGTCTATATAGTGGAAATTGGATTTATTCCTCACAAGACCATGTTCAACTCGCACCATTTGCACAATTTCTTTCAATTTGCATTGAGAATATCTCTCCATAAAAACACATACAAATATATGGACATATTTTCGAACTGAATCAGATCTCTTATAAGCGAGGGGGGCAAAGCATTTGAAAAAGAAGAGATTTGATTTCTTCTTCTTTTTTTTTTTTTTTTTTTTTTTTTATAGTTGCCCTGCTCAAATATATAAGAATGACTTATATGGCACCCACTACTTAAAATCTGAAATGTTGAAACTAGATGAGAAGTTGGACGACTCTATGACCTCTTATTATTTTCTTTCACTATGACAAGCATTACCCTTATGTACTAAAAAGGGACCATTGGACCGGACTATAGAGGAGGAAATCGAGGAGGGGAACCAAGTAGAATCCTTTCTTTTATATCTAATTCTCTGTTAATTCTTGAAGGATGCACTTGAGTTTGTTGATGTATTTTTCCGGCTGTGCTTGGTTGAAGTGCAAATTCATTTGCAGTAATACAAAATTATGGTAGTGCAAACGATTTAGCTGCAAGTTTTGATTTATATTTTTGTTTCAAATTTTATCTTACTTTGTTTAATTGTATTAAAAATGAAGTAAAATAAGATCTAAGATAGAATAAAATAAAATCTAAAACAAAATTAAATCAAAATTTACAATTTTTTTATTTGCCCTCCCATACATTTATACTAGTACAAATAAAATTGCACTGCAACCAAACACAGCATTAGGGGTGAGATCTTTTACTTGGTGTTTTACAACCCTTTTCTCCTTGGAATAAAAATATTTTAATCCCAATTTTTTGTTTTAATTGCTCAAATGTTACAACTAAGTTGTTATGATAATAACAATCCCCAGTGATCAAAGGTCGTGATCCACCATTGAATCCATTACATGATCACAGTACGTATGGTTGAAATAGGGATTTGTAGAATTGAAGAGAGGGTGACGCATGCAGCAAACGCGTGAGACTTGTCCAGTAAAAGCTGCCAATTGCTTAGCCGCTCTCTTCTATAAATTGATGTAGAAACACATAAGAACTGAGAACACGATCTTTGTTTTTTCCTTCTCTCTGTACGTAGCAATCACTGTATTGCAGTTTGCTTATTGCTTTGCTCTCTTCAACACAAACATGGAGAAGATTGAGTGAGGATTTGGACGGCTATATCTCCAGCTGCATGCATACCTCGTAAGGCGTAATCGAGCTTCCTGCAACACTTCACCTGCTTGTGCATTGCTTCACTATTGTTGTCAGAAATCTAAATCTTGAAAAAGAAAGATACAACAAACAAACATGGAAAAGAAGAAAACATATAAGAAACCCAGAATTAGTTTGGACGATTAAAAAAAAACAACTGAAATAACTGCTCCGGTCATGGTTGAGCTCGCCTTCTACGCCATGTGATCGCCCAGTCACTTCGGCCATGTCGGCACCGCCCTATCAGTTCTGTGGCATACATCGGCTCCGCGGCTATGACTGTGATGCGTTACTTCCATAGCCCCCACCTTATCCTTCCAGTCACGTCGACTTCACGTCATGCGGAAATGCGATCAAATACAGGAAGGATGGGGACAATTCCACTAGGGATTAGGACTCTCCCAAAGACCTCGGTGGTTAATCTTATCCCGGCAGCCCCGGAAGTCCAATCCGATTAGGACACGGACCTCCGGCTATAAAAAGGTATCTCCTGCTCAAGGTAAGTGATTCGAACTTCTAGAACCCAGACCATTACTTTGCTCGTACCAGCACTCTCATTATTCGGCTCGACCACCACCACTTTCTACTGATTTAAGTGTTGGAGTGCTTACCCGGGAATAACTCCCCGGGCATTTGACATCTTTCTTGATTACAGATCTCATTGCATAGCTTCAACCTTCCACCTCAACTCCATCCTGTAGGTGAAAATTATGTGACTATGGCATCGGTTTGTGCACCACCTTGGATCGAGCAGTATCAATAACAATGCAGTATCATCGCAGAATAGTGAACCTGTTTCTGTTTCTTTGTCCATTCACAATTTGATGAAAATATTCATCTAAATTGCATTCCACTCAATCATGCATTGATTGTTTGAATGCATGTGCTTTGCAGATGTGGTATAGCAGCATATGGAATAGTGGAATAACTTCATTCAACATTGCTCTACTTTCATCGGTTGAAGCAAGTGTTAAAATTTTGATCAAGAAACTTGATGCGGCATGATCTGGGCACTCCTAACTGGCTGTTGATTGGCTCCTTGTTGGTAATGGACGACACCTGAGAAGACGAAGGTGAAGGATTCCCAAGGGATTTACCTAGTGGGAATACTCTGAATCTTAAGTTAGAATGCTGGGGAAGAAGAAAAGAGTAAATAAAAGGATAAGAGTGTAGGTTGCGCTAGATCACTATGTCTCGAGGTTAGCTCGTGAGCAAGTAAGAGTTCAAGTTCATATATAATTCGAGAAAGAGTTCTCCCTTTCGATAAAAGGGCTTTTATAGGGGCGTTCTTATCAAATCGGGCATAACCGCCACTGGGCTCCTGCCGCAGTCATTACCTGCCAAGGCTGCGCAGGTGATCGTTACAATGTACTACCCGCTTGGATGAGTGACACATTTTAAAGGGACAGGCACGCCACCATCTGTCGAGAGATGTGGGTACAAACTGTCAAATGGGCAGGGATTGCACCGTCAGTCGAGAGACGTGGTGCAGTCTGATGAGTACGGTCTTGTCAAATAGAAGCTTCCTGAGAGCGTCGCGTTGCTTAGTCGCGAGTTACTTTGTAGTGAGCTACCCTGTCGCACAACAAGCTACCCTGTCGCGCAGCGAGCTACTTTGTAGCAAGCTCTTAGGAGTATTTCTAGGTGACCCTCATCAAGGTTGGTCTTTGGAGCAGTTCTTGTTGAAGCGAGCTAGGAAAACTAGCTCGCAAGTTGAAATAGTCTTGGAATATTCCCTTCTTCTCGGTAGCTCGGGGGACCTAGAGCTCGCGTTGTAGCAAATTCCCCCTATAGCGAGCTATGACGTAGCAAGCTGCTCTATAGGCTCTTTACTTAACTAAGGTCAACACTGAGCTATTGCTCGTGCTGAATCAGATCCATATGTTATCATCTCAGTGGGTCGGGTCAAATTATCCTCCATCAAAACCGTTATTACTTTCGAATGCTGCCTCAACCCATTCTTGTTTACACCACATCAGTACGTGTTTTATATTAGCCAAAATCTACAATGATTTCTATGCCATGCATCATACAAATAAAACATGGCAGGACTCCCCCTTGATCAAAGTCTTAGAGGGGTAGAGAGTTATTTCCAAATAGTAGAAAGTATGACTCAGATAATGGTGCAGGAACTTTCTATGCCCGGCATCAAGTATTTTTCTCTTTTCAACCATTCCACAAGATAATCTTATAAAGACCATTTACCATTAAACACAAACGGAGACAAATGGGATCACAGATCTCGTATTCCTGCCTAAAGGTGATTAATTCTTAGTGTCAGTTTGAAAATAATACAAATGCAAATATGTACAATATGAATACATATAAAATCATACGAAATATAAGATTTTGTACTCTATACATTTGCATTTATACTCCTTCCAAACTGAGCCTTAAATACGGTGAGCACTGGTCAGCTTGGTTCTGTTCAAGGCAGAACCTGGAACCTACCTTGTAGAGGTTAGCTTCAAGTCTTTGAAACCAGAATCCACGTTGTAGGGGTTGATTCCAAGTCTTTAAAACCAGAACCTAGCATGTCAAGATCAGTTCGAACTTATTATTTAAAAAATAATACCTTGTTTTTTTTTTTTTCCCTTTCAAAGCTTTGATTTTTGATAACAATCTATACCTATTCTATAATTTAGACAAATGCAATTTCAATGCAAATGGAATACAATACAATCAACCCAAACAATATAACATAATCCATCATTCAAAAACCTACACCAAGTTTAAATTACATAAAAGCCAAATCTCAAGTTATCAATATATAAGATTGAATATAAATCATAATCATTAAACATTTAACCTTGATTTTAACAACAACAACAATAATAATAATAATAATTATTATTATAATAATAATAATAATAATAATAATAATTATTATTATTATTATTATTATCATCGATGATGATAATATAATGGAATGTATAACTTACTAACTTTGTCATCATTAAATGTCAAGTTATACTTATAGTAGATGTATAATGTAAAGTATACATGCTTTGAAGTTTAATATGATAGTATATATTAATTATTAAATTGCGTTAATATAACATTAAGAATTATCAATGACATAATGACATTTAGAATTATCAATATTACTCGGTGCTCACAAATTTAAAACACACACACACACAATATATATATATATATATATATATATATATTCAACACATTATAATTGAGTAATTTTAATCAATATATTATTATAATATATAGTTCAAAAGTTATCATTATAATTAAAACTTTTTAAACATTACCTTTATTGATTTATATTACATTTTATATACATTCAAATATTAAATTGAAGAAAAATTTGCAATTCACTCAATTGGTTTAATTGTTAAGTGAGCTCCTTGTTGAAGGTTTTGGGTTCAATTCTTCACATCCTAAAAGTACTTTTATAATTTACTTTTAAGGCTGGCATAGTTCTAAGGCTAGGTAATTTTGATTCTACCAAGGCCAATTTTCTAGGTCAGTTTGGGTAGGGTAAACCCCAAACCCTAGAAGTGACTTAGATGGGAGTCGATTGCAATCAAGGTTTTAAAAACCGGACTGGACACAAAACTGTTATGGCCACCAATTTTTTGGTTGAGCAGTCCAATTGCTTTATTTGGATGGATGACCCATTCTAATTTAAAAAATTAAAAAATAAATAAAATAAAAAATAGAAAAAGCCATTATTTGAGTCGACAGTCCCACCGCCCGGGTCAGTGGGTTGTTGAACAAATCAATAGTTTTTGGCCCAAAAGCGATTTTAGGGGGAAATGAAACCGATTGCCTAATTGGTTCCTAGGTCAATTGGTCCGACCGTCCAATCTTATTTGACTTTCAAAACCATGAGTCCAATAATTTGAAACCAAACCTTACCTCATAAATGATTAGGTTGGACTGCAAACGGTATCTAATTATCTAAATCCGAATATGAATCCAATCCTATTAAGCTTGATCTGAATTTGATCATTTTATAATTGGATCAAATATGGATCTATTCATATTTGATCCGATATAATCCGATTGGGTTCGATTTAAATATATGTGCTCAATTATACTTAAAATTTATATTATATTGATGTGTGTGCATGCTACACATTATTTTTATTGCTTTATACATGGTTTTGATGATGATTCTTAATGGTTTTTACCCTAATTGAGCTGAATTTTAGGAAATTAGGAATTTGGGACAATTTAGAATTAAGAGAACATAACACATGGTGATATGGCGACAAGGGGAGGACTTCGGCCCACCAAGGAGAAAGGCCCAACCGCAGCCCTATGGGAGGCTCCAAAAGGCGACTGACTTTAGTAGAGTTCAAAGAGGAGTAGGGCTCTAAACCAAAAGCTGCAAAGAAGAGTATAAAAGAAAAAGAAGAGAGGAAAGTAGGGTTCGACCCCTTGACACAAGAATGAAGAGGAAAGTGCTAGGAGAAGGATCACAAGGCTGCTGAAGGAGAATTGAAGAGATCGAAGATTGATGTAGAAATTTTAAGTTGCCTTCTTCTTTGATTCTGCGAATTCAGTAACCTAGATTCAATTAGGGTTTTTCTTTGTTAAATCTTTCTTTCTTTCTATTATGCGAACCATGATGGATGTTAATTCAGATTTGTAATTAATCTTTTAAGCTGATCCGATTGATAGTGATTCAGTCTTGGGATTTCTTGATTAGGGTTTTCGATTATAAGAGTAATTTTGGTCGAACTGCTATTGTTTCTTATATTGCTTAAATTGCTTAAGAAAGGGTTTAGGTAATCAGATCAACTGATCAAGAAAACGGATTGAATGTATCTTAGAGATAATGTGCATGATTCGTTTGACATTCATTGATCAAGAATTGATTTCCTTTGATTTCCTTGTCTTTAATGCATCTATAGCAATTAAATTCTTGATAGAAATATAAGAGTTGTTGCCCATAGGTAGATGGGTATGTGCTTGAAAGAGGCTACTCATGCAATTAGGAAATAGCCAATCAATAATCTATATATATATTAAAGTCATTTTTAACTCATCTTATTAATAATCTATATATATATATATATATATATATATATATATATATATATATATATATATTAAAATTGGTCTGTCCATGTCAGCAGTGTTAGACAGTTTTGTATGCCCTTAGCTTCAATCAAAATTGATGTACTTTATGAGTTTATTGTAAATGAATAAAAGTACATATTTGATTAATGTTCCCTTGGTATGTTTCTGTGTATTACCCTTAAACTGGACACTTATTGAGACTCGTGTTAGTTTAGAATGTTCATAGCCAGTGGGTCAGTCTGGGGAGACCTATCCTGACAAGGCTGACACTGTGGTGCCACCAAGTCGGTTGGGGTGGCTTGTCTCAACTACCGGGGTGAGACCCTAGGCACATACAGTGTGAGAATTAATTGAATTTTTGAACTGGACCAGATTTCCAGTATTGCCCTGGACCTTGGAGATTGATAGGCAAAACTGGAAAGTTACACCCGACCCCTAGACTCGATTATGATACTGCACTAGGTGTCGGATCGGGCTGTCTTTGATGTACCAATCAGTGAGATCCTTAGCGGGGGTCAAAACCTAGGTATGTTGGGACAATCCGAGAATTCATCTGAGTGGGTGATCATAGTGACAGGATCAGCCCCTTTGTCGGACAAAGGTAATGATCGGGGATGCGCTCTCACTGTTGGAAACCAAGACTGCCGGCAACCGATTTCAACCGTTGAAATTTGTTTTGCAAAATATATTTTATATGAAATATAAAAGTATATATATTATGGTTTCTAAAATGTTTGCAAAAGGTTTTAATTCCCGGGATCCATATAAGTGGAGAGTGCAACACTGTTCCTTGCAACCGAGGGAGAGGTTCTCTCTTGTCGGGCAGTGTATGATCATTATGGGCTGAGAGGTTAAGTGTAAGACCATTGAGGATAATACCTGATTGGCTAATCTTGCATCTGCCCACAGTCCCTGGGTGTTACAAGGTGGCTTGGCCCATGGACCACTTAGGGTAAGTGTTGGGCCCATAGAGCCCATTTGATGGGTTTCAGGGGGTGCACTGTCTTAACAGTGTATTCGACCAGGCCTTGTAACAAGGGCTGGGCCGAACCCATGTGGCTGATGTGTAGATCAATGCTTGGGTCCCACGCCATACAAGGAAGCCCAACTGGGCAGCAGTTAGGAAGGTTAAGTGAGCACATAAGCTTAATGGGCCTAAAGCCCATTTCGAACTAGGCTATTAATTTAGTTAATTAAAGGGGCGAATTCTGAGATGGATTAGCAGTTAGGATAGGGTCTTAATCCTATCCACTCAGAGAGTCCAGATCTGAATGTGATTCAGATCTAGAAACCTCCTAATAAGATTAGGATAAAGCTAATCTAATCTATAGATAAGATAAGGGTTTATCCTTATCACTAGAAGAGAAGGCTGATCCAAATATGATTTGGATAAGCACCTCCTAATGGGATTAGGAGCTGATCTTTTCAAGTTAACGAAAGGAAGGAGGGGGCGGCAGCCTTGAGAGAGACCAAGAAACACATCAGATCCTCTTTAGTGCTGAAATCAAGAAGAGAGAATTCTGCACCCTGCGAATACTCTCTTGCCGCCTCCCTTCTCTTGCCGCCCTGTTTGCCAGTTTGATCTCCAGCTGTGGGAGAAGTCAAGATTGGATCTTGACATCAGTTATTTGAGAAATGATTGAAAAGGAAGTTGTGCTCACGTTCCATCCTGTTGTTTCTTGCGAAGGACAGAGTTCTTGGGGAAGAACACTACTGATTCTGCTCCATCCTGCACTGCGCCATCTTCAGTGGGAGCAGTCTTTGGATCCTTCCTTGGGCGTGAACACCTTCGTTGGGAGATATTGCTTCTCCGTATCAGGTATCATTCTCTCCCATTCCTTTTGGTTCAGATCTAGTTCAGTTTAAGGTTCAAGATTGATCCTTGAAAATATGATTTTCTAAATAGGGAATGTGATTCCCAGTTGAAGGGAGAGAAAAATTTTTGAAATTCGCCCCTTATTCCGCAATCTTTGGGCGTCCATGGGATGGATCTCTCAACCCTTCAAGCAGCCCTCTCCTTGTAGGAAACCCCCCATTCTAATTTTCTGTTTTTTTTTTATTTTAATTTTTTTAATTCCATATAATTGCTTATTAAACCAATAAGAAAACAACATAGGCTAAATTATCTCTAACAACCACTAGATAAAGAAATAGGTATTTGATTTTCTAATGTCTACCCAAGTGGCACCACTATCCCTCACTTTCTCCTAAATTATCTCTAATTCCTATTTATCTTCTCCCTACCTTGCCAAGTGGCACCATTATCCCCCACTTTCTCTTAAATTGTCTCTAATTCCTATTTATCCTCTCCCCCCACTTTTTATCTATATCCCTCCAAGGAAAGTTTGAATTAAAAGCTATTAATTTATTAGAGATTATACTATTAATTTAGTTGAAATTAGGAGTGTTCACTAATTGGTTGAGTTTGGTTTGCAAGCTGATTGACCAACCAAATCAACTTGGTTAGGTTGGGGAGTTGGTCACCCAAAACTATCTAACCATTAGTGAAAACTAGCCAACTTGGGTTGTAATGGTTTGGGCCAATTTTTAGTTTGGATGGTTGTTCAAAAAATTTAAAATTAAAATTAAAGTTAAAATTAAAATTAATACTAAAATTAAAGTTAAAATTTAAATTTAAATTTAAATTTAAACAATTATAGTGGTATTTTTATAAAATAAATTAAAAAAATTAAATTTATGATATAAAATATTTTAGACTAAGGAATATGTGAGTTTTCCCACTTTCCCTTATTAAAAAATATATTTAAAATATCAAATATTAATATATATTTATGGTCATGTTAGTTCAGTTTTGGTTGGTTTACAAATGGCCAAACCGAAACTGATCCAACTTGGTTGGGTTAGGAAATTGTTGAATGAAAGCCAATCTGAAATATTAGAAACCGGCCGACTCAGGTTGAATTGTGTCAAATTGGTCAGCTTCTTCAATTTCATGAACAACCCTACTTGAAATTAATTATTGTTATTTTTGTATTATAAAAAAAATTATTAAAAGTAGTGGTTGAGATTGGTCAATTGTGTACTTTTGTGCATTTCTATAATTTTGTTTTCGCTTAACAAAGCCTATGCGTTGCATGGGTCCCTGCTATCTATCTATATATATAACAAGACAACGTCAACATGCCTCTCCTTGCTTCTTTACCCCCACCCTTCATTCTCCTTCACCCTCTCTCCTCTCTCCTTCCTACCACTCCCATTAAGCCATGTCACCATTCCCAACCCAACTACATAAAAATATTCCTAGAATATCTCTCCTAAGGTATCTCCTTTAAGCCATTAGAAATGTATCATGTTACCCCACTCCCTAATCAATTCCTAAAATCTCTCCTCTAATCTATATCCACTCTCTCAGTTAAAATATTCATATAAATTAATAAATAGTTAAATACTATTAATATTTAATCAAACCCATATTCAATGAGTATTAAATAGTGTTATTACCAAAAGTTAATAAATACGATTAGTTAATTACAAAAAATTAATAAATATTTTTATTAATTAACTCATCATGAATTTGTAATGTATATTGGGTAAATGCTGTTATGTTATATTCATGTTAATTAATAGCATTTTGAACTCTTTAACTAATTCCTATAAAATTGAGAATTATATTTAACAATTACTAAAAGTATAAAATTTTAGTTATTGATATTATTATAGATGAGGGAATAAAATATTATAATGTTGGAAAATGGAATTACTAATTAATTTATATTAGAAAATAAAAGATAAATTAGTATAATTTTGTTAGTAAACTACCTAGCAAAAATATATTTAATAACAATTTAAAATAATTTTCAATAAATCTCCATAATTACACAAATGTAATAAAATTTTCAAAAGTTTCCATAAAACTACATTTTAGTAAAATAACATTCTGGACATTAAAAGATATAAAATTTTTGAAAGTTTATCTAAAATGTATTAAATAATTATTGAAAAATATTGGAATATTTTGGAAATTTTAGAAAATTTTATTACATTTGATAGATTTTGGAAAACTATTGAAAAATTATTTAATTTTCATTGTAAATTATTAAAGATAAATGACTATGGGAAATGGAAAACTGTAATTTGAACCAATAATTATACAAATTATTAAGATAAGTTAGTATAATATTGGAAAAGGGAAATTATTGATTAGTTTATATTAGAAAATATAAGATAAATTAGTATAATTCTGTAAGTAAACCATTTAAAAAGAAAATAAATTACTTAATGACAATTTAAAAATAAATTTGAATAAATTTTCAAAATTACACAAGTGTAATAAATTTTCATAAAATTACATTTTTGAAAATTAAAGACAATTTAGTGCAGCCCTATCGTGTAGCCCCATGAAGAAAAAGGAAACCTTGTATTCAGACCATAATCTCTATGGCATAAAAATTGCAATAAGAAGATTTAAATCCATATCTTTGGCTTGAAAGGCAACAAACCCAGCACTACACCATAGGCTCTGAATTTTGAACAAAGTGAAGTCCTTAGTGCTGGGTTGTACCGAGTATAGTGCTTCACCTGAATCTTAAAAATTAATTGATTCTTAAAATATATATTTTTTAATATGAACAAGAATTATGCTGGTTTCATAAAATTAAGCTATAATTTTGTATTCTTTTATCATTTTTCAGTGTTTCCTAAATGCATTTCCATAGTTCTGTTCATAACTATCCAAGAACGTATTTCTTATGTTTATACATCTTGTTCATGGTAATCTAAAACTCAGATTTTGTGTTATTAATCCATTTTCTGGGATTTAATTAAGTTCCATACATAATAAAAGCATATCCCATCTCTTAATGTTGCTTTTTCATTCTTTGCATCTCCAATACTTTGAACTTTGAGGGCAACTAGGAGTGAAGCTGGTCTCCAACAAATAATTCTAATTGGAGAAGTTATAAATACATCTGAACAAAAAATTCAAGACAGTGGTTTCTCCCAGATAAATTCGGAAATGCTAGAGCTTCCATTTTTTCACTTCTATCCTATTACATATACCACCAGCTTAGTTATAATAAAAAGAGAGAATGCATATAACCTCCAACTAATTAACATAAATTGAATATCCATACAACAGGAAATCGATGTTATTAACAGAACCAATTTATTATTGTGAACTAGCAAAAATGGATAAATCAAAATTGCCTTGTACATTAGAAAATCTCTGATCCCCATCAATAAATAAGATGTGATTCTGTAGCAAATATAGGGAAGGAAAATTATTGTTACATGCATTTCCATAAATATTTGAAGGGAGAGATATCTCAGTCCCAGCCTGAAGTATCAAAAGATAGCATATCAAATCCCAAAGGCTTTTCTTACCAGCCTGCAGCATAAATTATCTTTGGATCTTAGCTTGACCTTCAGAAACTATATTCTGGTCCACTCCAGACGCCTTTCTGCTAAATATCCCCCAACTCCCTGATTTTTCAACATCAGAGCCCAACAATTGGCCGTTCTCAACTTTTTGACATCGGCGGCCTTGGATTTAATGGAACTCCACTATTGGAATCAGCTGTGCTTCTCTCCATATCACAATTCACTCCCACTACCGAACTATTTTTGTCAAGAGCAGCAGGTTTTGGAGCACTAAAAATGCCATAACTAGTTGTTGAACTTGGAGTTCTATGAAGAAACTGATCCTGCCTTTGGTTTTGGGAACCATCTGCTCCCTCTAACTTTTGCCCTGTTGATAGTGAAGTACTTACAGGTGTTTGTGGCATTCTTCCTTGATTTTTAAACTGGAATCTTGGCCTTATAGAGCCTGTTGCACCCATGCCCCTATTTTCATGGTTACCTTCACTGAACAGTTTACTCTCAGAAGCTGTACCTTCTGTTGATTTTCTTGGCTGGGGCTTGCTCCTAGGTTCACTTCTAAAGTATCTATTCTCACCCCGAGGTGAAAGTGTTGTTAAGGTGGGAGAAACTGACGATTCCACAGGCCTACCTACTGGTTTTGGGCTTAAAATATCTGCACTATTGTCTGCTAGAGAGTGCACACCCTCTTGTCCACAAGTCAAATTTTCTGAACTAACTCCATTGCCATTATCATCAAAGCCAAAGATGCTCTCAGAATCATCACTTGCATTAAAAGCTGACCAAGCCACTGTGTTTTCCATTGGAGCATCACTAGATATCTCAGCTTTGTCAGCAGAGATTTCTTCATCAGCTTCTAAACCAAATTCTGTAGTACTCCAATCTTCTTTTATCTGTATAGTACTTTGAATGGGTTGAGAACTGTTGGTAAGAAGTGGTGATGTAGTGATTTTCTCAATGTCGATTTTTGCAGCTCTGGCAATATCTGCAGCCTTCTTGCTGGAGCCCTTTTTTGAGGTACCAAACTTGATATGCCTGACTATAACATATGCTTGCCTTTTCTCAACTATTGGTCCACTTTCCACAATTGAAATATCTTCTATCTGCAAAAGGATGTCACTGTTATGTTTGTGTAGATGTGAACTATACCAGTTCTTGCTAATGGAAATTGGAAAAACTGTAAAAATTATGTCTCTGAGTAACTAAAAAAGATGTTCAGAAAATCAGTGTGGCAGAAATGCAAATGCTAAGATGGATGAGTGGAAAAACTAGAAAGAATAGGATCAGAAATGAAACCATATGGAGAAACCTAGGAGTAGCTCCAATAAGTGATAAAACGAGAGTAGGCTAAGATACGGTCACGTGCATAGAAGGCCACCAACAGCTCCAGTTGGAAAAAAGTGATTTATTACAAGTGGAAGGGCTAAAAGAGCTAGAAGTAGACGAAAAAGGACATTGGGTAACTACATGGGGTCAGCTACATGAATCCTGTTTTGTCTTCACGGATTGGCGAAACAGGATTCATGTAGCCAACCCCATATAGTTGGGTTAAGGCATGGATGATGATAATGATGAGTAACTAAAACATATGTGAAATAAATAGACTATTAGTAATGGAAATTATAAACATTCCAGGATATGCCATCCAAAATCCTTCTCTGTATGCCCTCTCCCTACAGAATGCCCTTACAGCCTTATGGCCCTTGATCATGTCAACCCTGTGCCCTTAATTAAATGTGTGGTCTTTCCCCACATACTTGTTTGAAATTTTGAAGACCACTTTTTGTATAAGAAATGTTAATGAAGATGACTATGATTGGTACTGGACTATAATTCTGAAATTTCCATCCCTTTGCTAACTTATAATACTCAACTCAACAAAGCCTGCCCAACATTGTTGATTTTTTTTTCTTTTCTTTTTTTTTTTTTTTTTTTTTGGTGGGGGTGGGGGGGGAGGGGGGGCATTGTTAATAATAACAGGTCAGAGACAGAAATGTTGATTTGATGATATTAAAGTCTCATATAATGGATATCCATTAAATGCTTCACCCTTAACTAATAACCAGGAATATGAAAAGAATCAAAAGGGTATGGTGGTACCAAAGGTGACAGACGATATAATAGTCCTCCCAGATCTTGAGTTTCAGTACCCGTGGCTGTACACTGTTACAGAATCAGTGAAACTACCATTAGTTTACATATTTGAGGTAGCAATACAAAATATAGGCACAGACACTCAGAAAACACATGATATGCAGAGGGAAAGAGAGACAGATAACATTGCGTACTGCAGAGAAAGGAAAGGTAATTAAATAATTTCCAATAACCTGTAGGGCATAGTAGGAAGCAGGCTAGAATTTGCAATGGACAATGGACATTTTTCAAATTCTACATGGCTGGTTACAGACTGACTTAATCCAGACTATTCCTATCAAAGCCCCAACTCACCAAACCCCAAGAAATGGTCTGGTAATAGATGAGCATTAATCAAGTGAACTCATATGCTTTAATATTTAAATAGCTAATTCTTATCATTTAGTAACCTTGAGTTTTTTCTTAATTTGCACCACTGCAATTTACTCTTTTTTTTTCTTTCTTCTTTTTTGTGATGTCTCTTCAATGACAGTATCAGATGACTAGCTTCTAGAACACCATAATCAAGATGAACCTTCCTGCAGCAAGGAACACATTCTGACTGTCAACCATCCATGTAGGTGAGAGCCCAATGGTTCCACTAGTAAGTAGTCACTTTCCCGCCCAAAGCTAAAAAGCTAGCACAAACAACATGCAATGACATTTTTTTGAAGAGTAAAAGAAAAATTCATTAAACAAGAAAATAATACAATCTGAGAGGTGTCAAGGTGACACCTCAGCAAAAACAACTGAACAGACAGCTACTCTACTCTGAACTGATCAACATTACAAACTTGAATCTCAAGAACATTCCAAAACTCTCCCCCAGTTCAGCCTGTTTAACTTGAGCAAAATCAGGGAGAACCAAAATCCAATCCATCACTAGTTTTCCAACCGAAGCCATCAGCACCTCAACGCTCTTTGATTTGTTATCAAACAACCTTCTGTTCCTTTCATTCCAAATGATTCAAGAACATTCCAAAACTCTCCCCCAATTCTGCCTGTTTAACTTGAGCAAAATCAGGGAGAACCAAAATCCGATCCATCACTAGTTTTCCAACCGAAGCCACCAGCACCTCAAAGCTCTTTGATTTGTTTTCAAACAACCTTCTGTTCCTTTCATTCCAAATGATCCAACACATACAGCAAATGGAATACAGCTCCAAACTATCCTTTCTTTCCTGCTACCTCTAAGCTTTGGCCAACTAGAAAACAGTTCTGTAGTTCTTGGCTGAAATGCTCTTACCCCGAATAGGAAGGAATGAAATTTCCTGATAAAACTTGCTATCTTGCAAGAGAAAAATAAGTGTCAAACTGACTCTTCTTCTGAACAGCACAAATAGCAGTAGCTTTCCATGCAGAATCACCTGGTCTTCAAATGATCTGAAGTCAAGATACTGTCACAGAGCTATCAAGGATCAACCAAGCAAAGGCTTCAACTCTAGGAGGGATTAGATTCCCCCTAACACCTTCCAGATGGTCTGAATCCAATTGATCTCTGACCAGCTTCAGGTAGAAAGATTTCATCAAGAACATCCCATCCTTGCATTCCTTCCACCACAGCCCATCACTTGAAGAGACTGAAACCTTTGTTTTCTTGAGTCTGTGCAGCAATATTAGGCACTCATCCAGCTCCAGGTCCAGCAAAGGCCTTCTAAACTCAGGACACCAGACCACCTGCTCCCTCCTTACCTCATTCCACTGGTCAACCCTCACTTGTTCTGACAGTCTATAGAGTCTTTGGCACAACTCACTCAACTTCCCCAGTTCACACTACTCATCCTCCCAAAATCTCACCTTAGATCCATATCCCACTTTAAAATTGGCCAAATGCTTAAATTCTTGGTTAAATTGTGTTATTCCTTTCCAAACACTCACCCCATAGGAACTTGATACGTCCCTTGACTCCCAACCATTTAAAAGATTAAAGGGTTACAGGAACCAACAGCCACCTAAGTTGGTAGGTTCCCCATGTCTCACCTTTACCATTTGGACAACATGGAGGCACCATACAGCTCACTATTTTGTTCTTGCAATATGGGCAGATCAGAACATTAATTAATTGCTGAAGATCTATGTTTTGCAACTTTTAATTTAATTATTTAAATTTTGGAATACAGAGAAATACATGTGTGGGTACCATTTGGTCAGAGAAAACAAGGACATAATGATAGTATTTAAGTGTTAAATGCATTTCATCTTAATCTCCAATTACCCTGATATACCAAGCTAAAAGCATGTTTTAAAATACCATTACCAGCATCTGTATCAGTAACTCAATTAAACCTTAAAAATCTGTTATCCCAAATCTGATGTAACAAATTCTGTTTTGCCATTCAACTTGGAAAGCACAACCTTATCTTTTATTATGTAACGGCATATTATAATAATAAATGAAAAGACACATCTGCCCATAAGTGGGTTGCAGCAATAAAGTAAAAAACTACTAATAAAACAAAGAATAACCAGATCCATTAACAGACCAGTCCACATAATGGCAACATACTAATAATTGCAGCCCATATTTTAGCAACAAGAAACAAAACACATGAATGCATTCAGTCTTATACTTCACATAAATTGGCCTTTTGCATATCTGTTATCCAGACACAATAATGAAATACCTTATGCAATGGATTAGGCATAGATTGATATTAAAATCATGAATAAAATAGTGGCTATGTTACACAGATATGGCAAGGAAAAAAGAACACGGTGTCAAATATAGAGTTTACAGTAAGCATCGCAGTATCATAACATAGTGGCCATATGAATTGAGTTATCAACAGGTACATCTGTTGATACCCCTCAATATAGATATATTCATTCTGGAACTTTTGTTGCATAAACTATCAATCCCACAAGTATGGGCACACATAAAACACATCAATTAATACTTTTTTTTTTGAGAAATGATAACTATTTCTAATAATACACGTCTTATCCATTAAAGCAAATATGAATGAAGTTTCATTCTAATGGCATAAAAAACATTTTCTATACCCCAACAACCACCAAGCAAACACAGTTTCAGTATCAAGCTAATTGAAGCTTTGAAATCCCAAATTCAGAACAATCAAAGAGATGAAAATGGAGAACCTTCACTCGGTATCCACGTTCCATAAATCTCTTGGCCATATCTGCTTTCATTTGAAGGTCTCTTTGTTCCTGGATACAGAATAAGTAGGTCATAGTTCTACAAATATCAATGTAACTTAGTGTATGAAGCCATGGATTGTTTGAAAACACCCACTACCTTTCTAGAAAAAAGCTGAAGTAATTTAGAGAATTAGAATAAAATGGCAGTATAATAATTTATTTAATATTAGTGTGGGTAGTTTGGTAAATATTTTTATTTGTGTCATAGTTTTAAATATTAAGTAACGGGCTAGTGCAGTAGTGCTGTCAACAGGTTGGGTATGGTCAGGGTCAGGGTACACCCCAGTCCTGAGCTGATAAATAAATATGCAGAACCAGTCCCGAGCCAGACCCTATGGGGTCTATAATGACAAACCCAAAACTGAGCCAATTATAATTGACAGTTCTACTTTTAACCTGTAATTTGACAATGGACTTGTTTATTTGTTAAATGGCACATTTGGACATAATAATATGATAATAATACAAGTATACTGTATACCATGAGAAAGACATGTATTATACTAGTGGTTATCTTAGTCATATATGGTCAGTTCAGAACAACCAAAACCAGTCCTAACAATTATAATGGGGACTGTTGAAATAGCATGAGTTATGAGTATTCTTGTCCATGTAGTTAATCTTCTATAAGGGTTAATATTGACATTTTATATTATCTTCTTTTTATCAATGGCATTTTATATTATTTTATTTCACAAAGATATATAATTCAATGAAGTTGGCACACCCACTATTTTTCCCTCTTAGTCTCATATCTTCTTCTTCTTCACTAGTTTCTCCTTGATTCAACTAGAATAATATCACCACATCTCAAGTTGGTATCTTTTTGAACTGAGAACCTTGCTGGTGTCACTAACATTACAAGACGACATCAGCAGCATTACGGTTGATTCAATTTCAGTCTGAGAAAACCCTAGAATTTAGTAGAGGATGAAGGGTATTTTCCTGCAGCTTCCCCAATGACTTGAAAAGGTTTCAAATTTTTTATTGATTTTACAGTGGAAATTTGCAATGGATACCAGATCTGGTTTCTGGTTTGTATGGATCAGTATGAGAAGATTTGAGGACAGGATCCACACTACAGTGTTTGATCCACCTCATATTTCTGGATTAGAGACAGTTGACCACACAATATTTTGCAGGTTAATAAATATTTAGCAGAGTTTCTTCCAAGTATATATTGCTGCCCAGGCCTGTGTTCAAGGTTTTATAGGCTGTTTTCACTATGTGCAATTTGAGGAAATGGTTTATCAGTGCTTTGGCATGGTTATGATGTTTTTTTGGTGTTGTATTTGTGTGAACAGTAGCAGGTTTGTGTTCCCAGTCTTAACTAGGAGTCTCTCTAGAACTTTGTAAGAGGCATGTACTGGGAGTTATTTACCATGTGAAGTAAGGGGGTACAAATTTGACTAGAGAATAGCTTCTGGTTAAGATGGTAAGGTCCCGGGACCTAGTACAGTCACTACAGTGTCTATTGGTAACAAGGATAACACATAGACCACAACTGCAAACCTTTGATGGGATAAACTACCTGGAGTGGGCATGGTCAGTAAGAATCTCAGTTGGTGGTAGAGGAAAGTCAGGTTACTAGATAGGGAAATAAAAAGAACCTGCCTCTAATGATTCCTCCCATGCCCAAATGAGAAGAGAGCACTATAATTATGTCTTGATTAGTTTGGCCCATGCAGCCTCACATTGCTAGGAACTACATGCTCCTTGATTCATCCAAGGAGATATGGGATGCATCAGCTGAAACTAATTCTAAGGTGGAGAACACCATGGTGTATCAGTTCAGAAAAGAGGCGAATAACCTTTACTTAGAGGGAGCTGTTTACTTCCATGTATTCTTCTTCCTTTGTCAAATCTTTTAGAGGTGGAACAATGGCACATTGTGTGAGGAAGCAAAGATGTGCAAGAGATTGCAAGAAAAGGTAACGTGTTTGAATCCCAAGCAGTTTGATTGTCAATTAGAATTGCAGCAAACAACATCTTAGTAAGGAAATGCTAAGCCTGACAGAAGCAGATTCTCTTTTTCAAGTAGATGAGAATCATAAAATTATCATAGTACAACAATCACACATAGGTCATCACCCTAGCTTAGCTTCTGCCAAACAAAAGGGGAAAGGAAAAGCTGTCCAAAAGCAAAGAAACCTCACCATACCAGAGATAAATGCTAGAAAATCAATCAACACTTGAGACCATATCCAAGTTTAAACAAGGAATGAAAGGTTTTGCTAATCTACACTAGAATCCATTACTACTAAAAGGACTATAACCATTGAGATGTTGACAAATGCTAGGGCTAAGATTAAGAAATTTATTTGCTTTCTAAAACAATTGGAAGGCTTTCCTCTATTCCCTTCTTATCAATTGAATTCTAATAAGGATAAAGTTAATGTAGCCGATGGTTTACTTGACCCCATATCTGGAAAGGATTTTAGTGATCTACATTTCTTGATTTGTTCTTCATGTACCCAAATTAATTGTAAAATTACTTGCTATTAGCTGCATAACAAAGAGATTAAACTGCTGCATAACACACTTTCCTGGCCATTGTGTTTTTCAGGACTTGGAGTCGAGAACCTGTTTGTCTCACCATGGTTGTTCCTAATAACAACAATATTATCCACATAGACAATTAAAATGGTAACGGAGTCTCCTTCTGTTTTAATGAACATGGTGATAATCTTCAGATTGCTTGAACCTAATTTTTAGCACCACTCCCTTTGACTAGCTTAGTATGCAGAGGGACTTGTAGGTGTACCCTCACCGCCAAAAGGTAACACTAGTGACAACACAACCACCACCACTAGGGGACTTGAATCTAGGTCCAAATACCTCAAGTAATTCTCCTTCTAATTTCCTACTTGTAGATCATATGACTATGTACCCTCCTAATATCCACTTGTTTTGATCTAGAGGAGATAAAGGAAGAAGTGTTCTCAATGGACAGGACAAAAGCTCTAGGCCCAAATGGTTTCACAATGGCATTTTATCAGGATTGTTGGGATATTGTGAAGCAGGATTAGTGTTGGTTTTTGAGGAGTTTCATAGAAGGGGAATAATTAATCAAGGTTTAAATTCCACATTCATTGCCTTGGTCCCAAAGAAGAAACAGGTGTCACAACCAAGGGATTTCAGACCTATTAGTTTGGTGAATAGTCTATACAAGATAATTGCAAAAGTGTTGTCTTTAAGGATTAAGAAAGTTTTTGCTACCATTATTGCACCCAACCAAGGTGCTTTTGTGAAGGTAAGGCATATTAGTGATCAAATTTTGATTGCAAATGATATTTGGAGAGCTTTAGGAAATCCAAGAAGAAGGGAGTCGTATGCAAGTTAGACTTAGAGAAGGCTTATGACCTGGTTGATTGGTCATTCTTAGTGGAGGTGATGAGAAGTTTTGGCTTTGGAGATAGGTGGTGTAGATGGGTTTGGGGTTGTGTTAGGAGCTGCCACTATTCAATCTTGGTGAATGGAACTGTAGTGGATTTCTTTCCTGCCATGAGAGGAATAAAACAAGGAGATCCGCTCTCCCCCTTCCTATTCACTCTGATTGTAAATGTCCTGGGGAGACTGATCCATAGAGCTGAGTCGAGAAACCTAATAAAAGGATGGAGAGTTGGAAGGGGGGAAGTACCACTTACACACTTGCAGTTCGCAAATGACACAATCCTGTTCTGTGAAGGTGGGGACCTAAATTGGATCGAGAATTTAAAATTGACAATACAACTCTTTGAGCAAATGTCTAATCTTAAAGTGAACTTTGATAAGAGTTGCTTGGTGGGAGTGAATTTGGAGGAGAGGGAAGTAAGTGAATGTGCAGGTTTGTTAGGTTGTGTAATCTCGGATTAGCCTATCATTTACTTGGGCCTCCCCCTAGGAGATAAACCTAGGAATGAAAGCTTTTGGAACCCGGTATTAGAGAAATTTGAGAAAGGCTAGCTTCTTGGAGGAAAAATTATCTCTTTAGGGGGGAGAATCACTCTCATTAGGTCTCCTCATTGTTGTTAAGGCGACTAGGCGATTTTTAGAAGTCGCCTCGCCCAACGCCTAGGTGTTTTTGTATTAGGCACTCACACGTATATATGCTATACTATTTTTTTGAATGTGCATATGTATTATATCATTTTTATTGGTTTGTTTTATCTTATTACAATACACCCTGTTGTATATTATCATTTTTTTATTAAAGTAATTCTCTTTTACTTTAATAAAAGAGAAGAAAGATCGAGAGCTAAGAACAAGAGCTGAGAAGAGAAAATGATGACAAGAAGTTTCCAAGTAGTCCAAGACCTCCTGGTACGTTTTTTTTCCTTCTCCTCCTCCTCCTCCTCCTCCTCCTCCTCCTGAAACAGGGGCTCCGCCGCCTCCTTTTGGGATGAAACAGGAGCTCCGCCTCCTCCTCTTCCTCCTTTTTAACAATCCTCCTCCATTTTTTTAGCCTGAAACAGGGTCTCCACCCACTTAAACACAGTCCACATCGCCCTCTTGGACAACTTATGTTGTGAACAAAACAGGGGCTCCGCCCCCTTATTTTTCACTCTTTTCTTATCTGCAATCCCCCATTTTTTTGGCATGGATGCTAGCTATGGCATTTTATGTTTTATTCGAATGATTTTATTGCTAATAGCTAGCATACAAGTATGTTGGTTAGTATAAAAAACCAATAACGTAGCTTAAGAGGCGTAGGGATATATATATTTTATACTTTCAAATTCCATCGCCTAGGCACCTGCCTAGTCGCCTAGGCGACTGAGTGCCCTATGGTCACCTAGGCTCGCCTAGGCACCTTGACAACTATGGGTCTACCCTAGCTAGGCGACTAAGCGCCCTATGGTCGCCTAGGCGCCTTGACAACTATGGGTCTACCCTAGCTAATCTTCCTGTTTACTTCCTGTCAGTGTTTAAGATTCCACAAAGGTCTCTAACAGGGTGGAATTAATGAGGGATTTTTTATGGGAACCAGGAGTGGAGAAGAAAGACCATAGGGTGAGTTGGGAGGTGGTAACTAGAAGCAAGAAGCTAGGGGGGCTTGGGATTGGGAATATTAGGAAAAGAAACATGGCGTTGTTGGGGAAATGGTTGTGGAGGTTTCCACTGGAAAGGGACAAATTGTGGACGAAGATAGTGGCTAGCATACATGGGCTGGATGAGAACGACTGGGCTACAGCTACTTCCCCTTGGAAAGCCATTCATGATCTGCTTCCAATTTTCTCCCCTTGGATCAAGTATGATTTGAACTCTGGTAATCGAATAAAATTTTGGGAGCAACTTTGGGTTGGGGGCTTACCCATGAGGGACCAATTTCCCTCTTTGTATGCCTTGTCAGGTTTGAAAAGTGAACCCATCTCCTCTTTCTTAGTTCCTTTTGATTCTTCTTTTGGTTTTGGGTGGAACCTGGGCATGAGAAGGGCAATTAGGGATATAGACTTGGGCTGTATTTCATCTCTACTAGCCATCCTTAAAAATATTTTCTTGAACCCTTGTAAGAGAGACACCAGAGTTTAGAGCCCATCCTCCTCTGGCTCCTTTTCTTGTGCTTCATTTTTTGAGACTTTAGTTCAACCTACTATTCCTCTTCGGTTGTCATTCGTTGTTAAAGAGATTTGGAGCAAAGCCATTCCTCCTCGGGTTGGTAATTTTTGTTGGGAAACTTTCTTGAAAAGAATTAGCACAAATGACTTGCTTCAAAGAAAGAGGCCCAATTATTGTTTACTTCCCAATAAGTGTAGTCTTTGCAAAGCTGATGGGGAAATGGGTTAATCACATTATAATTGAAGGGATGAGAGATCCATCATATGGATGGCCGAACCCTGCAGGAAGGTTGGGCGAATTTTCAAAAATTTCTCTCTCTCCCATGTGGGAATCACATTCCCTATTTTAGAAAATTGCATTTTCAATGATCAATCTTGAACCCAAACCAGACCAGATCTGAAACCAAAAGGGAGTGGAGGGATATACTTGATACGAAATAATAATAACCTCCAATGAAGGTGATCGCACCCAAGGAAAAATCCAAAGACTGCTTCCACCGAAGATGACACGGTGTAGGATGAAGTAGAATTAGCAGGATGGTTCTTTAGCAAGAATCTGATGGAGGGCTAATGAGCACGACTTCATATTACCTTTTCTGCCAAAAGGTAATATCAAGAACCCTTCTTGACCGCTCCCACAAGTGGAGATCGAATTGGTATGGTGGCAAGAGCAAGAGAGAAGGAGACAGTGCAGTCAAACTGTGTTCTCTCTCTGGAAATCAGAAGTCACTCAGATGATTTCTGTTGTTCTCTGAGAGTTCGCCCTGCTCTCCTATTTATAGCCTTAAAAAGATGTTCTCCTAACCCCAAGAGGATGTGGGTAATTCTGAGTATACGAGAAGTGATTGGACCATATCCAATAAAGTCCGATTCCTCCTCTCTGACACACCATTTAGTTGTGGTATAGCAGGAGGAGCTAGTTGTGATACTATCCCATTGACCTTTAAGTAGTCCCTGAATTCGTTAGAGAGATACTCATCACCTCGATCTGATCAAAGAGTCTTAATTTTTCTCCCTAACTGTTTCTCGACCTCTTGTCTGAACTCTTTGAACTTTTCAAAAGATTCAGACTTATGTCTCATTAGATACACGTAACCATACCGTGAGTAATCATCGGTAAATGTTATGAAGTAAACGTGTTGGTTACGTGTCCTAACATTCATGGGACCACATACATCAGTATGTATAAGGTCAAGTGTGCCTGTTGATCTTTCAAGCTTACCGTTAAATGGTCGTTTCGACATTTTACCTTGAAATTAGAAAATCCAAAGGACCATCATTTATCAACCTTATGATACGATCTATGTTAAATGGCCAAGTCGGTAATGCCACATGACGTGGGATTGACTATATCACGAGTTCTTTTCTTGGGGATATCATCCGACGTAGTTTCGGTTATGTTTGTTTCCAGAGAATGATGGAGAGCATAGAGACCATTCTCAAGTTCTCCGTATAAGAGGAATTTGTTATTTCTTTTAATAGTAATCATATTACTAAAGAGAACAGAATATCAATCCGCACATAGTTTTGAAACAAAAATCAAATTTCTTCTCAAATTCAGTACATAAAGACAATCTTTTAATGTAATTGATCCTTCTCTGAAATACAATTCTACAATCCCTATGGTTGTAGCTGCAACAGTTGCAGAAGTCCCCAAGTAAAGAATCACCTCTCCGTCACTCAGTCTTTTGCTTGTCCTGAACCCCTGCAATGAGTTACATGCATGAGTTGAAGCCCCGGAGTCAATACACCAAGAAGCAGAAGTTACCAACATATTGGTTTCTATGACAAAGGATTCAAAATTACCTTGTTTCTTGGTCTCCGGAAATTGAGGACAATTCCTCTTCCAGTGTTCGGCTTGTTTGCAGAAGTGACAGGCATCCGATGCCTTATCCTTCTTCTGCTTCTTAACTTTGCTATTTTTTTTCTGAGCTTTCCCTTTAGCCCTCTGCTTTCACTTGCCCGATTTGCCACCTTCAACAAGTATGGCTATCGGCTTTTCCTTCTTAATCAGTTCTTCAGCCCTCTGCAACATATTGATAAGTTCTTGAAGGCTAACATTTAGCTTATTCATGTTATAGTTCATCGTAAACTGATTGAAGGAGGGAGACAGGGAATTGAGGATAGCATCAATTTTAGTGTCATGGTCTAGCCCTGACCCGAGAGCCTCCAGTTCATTAATATAGCCCATCATCCTTAGACAATGGTCATGAACCTATTGGTTCTCGATCATCTGTGCGGTTATAAACAACTTTAAGACCTTTTGACGAGTAGAATGGTCCTGCTCCTCATACAGTCTTTAGACTATCCAATATGTCCTTGGACACTTCGATCTTATCTAATTGCCTCTATATCAGATTATCTAAAGAGGCTATAATATAACACCGGGCAAGAGAATTTTTCTCCTCCCATTCTTGATACTCTCTTCGTTCAGCCTCAAAAGCCCTGTCACCCGGATGATCCGGAGCAAGATTTTTAGCAATTTTGTCCAATTTCTTGGAATGTTAGGACCAGCATAAGGTTATGGAACCAGTCAGCATAGTTTGGGCCCTTAAGCTTGTTGTCATCCAACAGTTTAGCGAATTGACCGTTTTCCATTTCTAATAAACGACAAAGCAAATATTAGTCCACAACCTTATCTGATTCATGTTATCTACATAGATATGGCTTTTAATCTATGTTCCATTTCCATTTATTCATCTCTAAGATTTCCCTCTTATCCCAGTGACGGAGACTGCGAATTATGTCTCTGAAAATGTGGGAAATCACATAGGGTGCATGGAGCCAACTGTTTCAACTGCATAACCCCACCACCTTTTTGTGAAGGTTCACATCCACTCATCTTATGAGCTTTCCCTTTAGTCTCTGTCAGACAAGGTTCATTGCCATTTTAGGTTAAACCCTTTTGTCCAGTGAGTGCTCACCCATCGTATTCGTGAACGCCAAGGTACCGTGAGAGTCTTCCATTTTTGGATAGGCCCCTCCCACATTGGTCTATGACATATCATCTTATGAAACAATGCAATAAATCCAACAACAAATGGATAGCCCAATTTTATGGTGCGTTTTCTCATTACTGAAGGACCCATCTTCATGTTAATGATGGAAGGCCTTTATAGAGTTCATCATATGAATCTCCCCATCACATGCACTCACATTTCAGTGGAGGGAACGAAATATTACGCCCTAGTTTAATTTAGGTCAAACCAAAGTAGCTCCCACCGACTTTCATAAAGCCAGATTGAGATGGGCACTAAATGGCTAGGGTTCCGCACGGTTCCCCTTGGGGAGGAAGCTGGAGTGGGGCCCACCACGAAGGGAGATCATTCAATGATCTTAAGGACACCATGGCAATGATGTGCATTCAGCCATGGTGTGCGCAAGAGCCATTGTTGAATCAGCATGGGCCAAGTACTTATGGCCCATGAACGTTGCACATCACATATTCATACATCACATGCAGGAAAATCATAATTTATCCAATCAATTAAATAACTGTAAAACCCATGATTAAAGCCCATAAAAATTCATAATATTACTGATTAATATCATCTAGGTATATGGGCTGAATTGCAAAGAGCAATTCGACCCAAATAGCTTTTATGCTGAAATGGGCTAAAGCAGTTTTAACATATTAAAATTGGGTTTTACAGGTGTGGGCTGAATTGCATCTTTCAATTAACCATCAACTCCTAGACTCGTAAATGAAAAAATTAGGGCTGAGAACAACCCCACCGAACCACAGATTCGGTCCAACCAGTTTGGTCCAATCTGGTTCGAATGGGTCTAGGGTTTGATTTTTAATTCAAGATTTAATTCAAGAACATGATCTGAAATTAAATTACTGATACATGACATTCAAGAATCAGTGGGAGGGTTGTTCGTAGAACTTCTACCCTGCAAAATAGAAGTTAGATCACAGCATGCAGTTTCCAAAACAGCAAAACGCAGATGGTCGAACCCTAATCTACGAAATTCTCCTCCTTGCGCTTTCAGCTTCAACTTTGAATGGAATAAAATAGAAAACCTAATTTCTATTAATATTACATCAAAATCGAATTCCTATATATTCCGTCTAAAATTAAAGATAATTAATTATAGACCAAGAATGAAAAAGAATAGCAGGTGCGCTGATTTCTTGTGCCATTAAAGATTTCGATCTCCACCGTACGAATAACCCAAAAATCAAGAAAAATATGCAGAACAATTCTAAATATAATTCATATTTATAAATATTTAATTTCAGATCAATCACCCAAAATCTAGGAACAAATTTCCCAGAAAACGCTAATCTGCGCAAATCGGGTAGAACGCCTTTTGGTTCAAGATTTGAACCTGGATCTGATATCACTTAAGGGATGAGAGATCCATCATATGGATGGCCAAACCCTACAGGAAGGTTGGGCGAAATTTCAAAAATTTCTTTCTCCCATGTGGGAATCACATTCCCTATTTTAGAAAACTGCATTTTCAATGATCAATCTTGAACTCAAACCAGACCAGATCTGAAACCAAAAGGGAGTGGAGGGATATACCTGATACGAAGTAATAATAACCTTCAATGAAGGTGTTCACGCCCAAGGAAAAATCCAAAGACTGCTTCTACCGAAGATGACACGGTGTAGGATGAAGCAAAATCAGCAAAATGGTTCTTTAGCAAGAATCTGATGGAGGGCTAATGAGCACGACTTCATATTACCTTTTCTGCCAAAAGGTAATATCAAGAACCCTTCTTGATCGCTCCCACAGGTGGAGATCGAACTAGTATGGCGGCAAGAGCATGAGAGAAGGAGACAGTGTAGTCAAACTGTGTTGTCTCTCTCTAGAAATCAGTAGTCACTCGGATGATTTGTGTTGTTCTCTGAGAGTTCGCCCTGCTCTCCTATTTATAGCCTTAAAGAGAGGTTCTCCTAATCCCATTAGGAGTTTCCTAATCCAAATCTTGTATTTGGATCTGGACTCTCTTTAAGAGATAAGGATAATCCCTTATCTTATCTGTAGATAAAGATCAGCCCTCTTAATCTAACTAGGAGTTTCCTGATCCAAATCTTTATTTGGATTTGGACTCTTTGAGTGGATAGGGATAATCCCCTATCCTATCTGCTGATCTAAATCCCAGAACCGCCCCATTTTAATTAATCTCATTAAGCCAGTTCGAATTAGGCTTTAGAACCATTAAGTCTATCTGCTCACTTACCCTCCAAACTGTTGCCCAGTTGGATATCCTTATATGGCGTGGGACCCAAACATTGATCTACACATCAGCCACATGGGTTCAGCCCAGCCTCTGTTACAAGGCCTGGCCGAATTCACTGTAGGAGACAGTGAACCCCTGAGTCCACCATAGGCTCTTAATGGGCCCAACATTTACACTAAATGGTCCTTGGGTCCAGTCACCTTATGAAAACCCAAGGACTATGGGCAAATGCAAGATTAGCCCATCAAGTATTACCTTCAATGGTTTTACACTTAACCTCTCAACCCATAATGATCAAACACTGCCCGACAAGAGAGGACCTCTCCCTCGGCTGCAAGGTATAGTGTTGCACTCTCTACTCACATGGATCTCGGGAATTAAAACATTTTGCAATCATTTTGAAACCATAATGTATATGTATATCTTTATATAAATATATTTTGCAAAAAACAAATTTCAACGGTTGAAATCAACTGCCGGTAGTTTAGGTTTCCATCAGAGAAAGTGCATCCCCGATCATTCACTTTGTTCGACAAAGGGGCTGATCCTGTCACTATGATCACCCACTCAGATGAATTCTCGGATTGTCCCAACATACCCAGGTTTTGACCCACTCTAAGGGTCTCACTGATTGGCATATCAAAGACAACCCAATCCGACACCTAGTGTAGTATCATAATCGAGTCTAGGGTCAGGTGTAACATTCTAATTTTGCCCATCTATCTCCAAGGTCCAGGGCAATACTGGAATTCTGGTCTGGTTCAGGGTTTCAAGAAAACCCACACTGCATGTACCTCAAGTCTCACCCTAGCAGCTGAGACAAGCCACCCCAACCAACTTGGCGGCACATCAGTGTCAGCCTTGGCAGGATAAATCTCCCCAGATCTATCCAACGGCTGTGAAGATTCTAAACTAACACGAGTCTCGTATGTGTCCAGTTTAAGGGTATTACACAGAAACACACCATAATAACATGAATCAAATATGTACTTTATTCATTTACAATAAATGTCATAATGTACATCATTCTTATTGGAGCTAAGGGCATACACTGTCTAACAATGATTACTTGTCTGGTTACTAAAACTGTTTGGGAGTGGGTGTTCTCCCTTTTTGGGTGTACTTGGAACCCCCCCCCCCCCCCCGTTAGTGTGCAAAGCTTGTTCTCTCCTTCATTCTTTAGAATGGCCTAAGAAAAGAGGGAAGGTTATGTGGAGAAGCATTAGGGCGGAAGTTTGCTGGTCAGTATGGGAAGAGAGAAACTCACGAATATTTTCAGACAAGGAAAGAACCATGGAAAACTTATTAGAACTGATACACTTAAGGGTAGCTCACTGGCTGAAATCTATGGAGCTATTTTCAGAATTTTCCATGGTTGACTTATTGAGAAAGTGGAAAGAGGTAGCTACCTCTGCCCATTGTAAGATGACCTCTAGGCCCTCTTGGTCCCCCCCCCCTCCTGCTGGATTCAAAAAACTGAATTTTGATGGAAGTAGCTTAAGGAATCCAGGGCCTTTTGGGATTGGGGTGTGTTCAGGAATGAAGATGGGATTATTACTGCCATGTTCTCAGGCTCAATTGGAGAGGGTGACTCTCTTAGGGCTGAGATTCTAGCAGTTCTTGAAGAAATCCAAAGAGCAAGAGAATTAAACATCAAATGCTTAGTTATTGAAGGGGACTCAGAGGTGGTGATTAGGTGGCTGAAACGAGAAAACAGTGGTTTGTGGAGCTACAGCAATGAAAAGAAAAATTTTAAATGGCTGAGTAAGGATATTGAGGTGAAGTACAGCTGGGTGAAGAGAAGTGTTAACTCAATGGCTGATGGGTTAGCTAAGCAAGGGGTGGTTAAGGAATCTCTGTTTTGGGCTAATTTTTAGCTTCTTTCTTTGTCCTTTTGTTGTTGGGGAGTTAAGATAGTTTACCTCCCCCTTTCTATAATTAAAGTTTCACAATTCTTATTCATTAATAAAGCTTATTGTTATCGACCAAAAAAAAAATCCATTTGTTTCCTTGTGTAAAGGTAAAAGAGAAAGTATCCAATCCTCTTCTAGAACTGCACATTATCATCATCCTAAGCCTTGTCTCAACTATATGGGTCAGCTGCATGCATTTTGTTCTACCATTTCACTCTACTCAGTGCTGTATCCATTGTTAAACTATGGGAATCATTCCTCAATACTTCAACTCACATCCTTTTTGGTTTGCCATTAGCTCTTTTTTTTTTTTTTTAGATTTCATTAAGATCAAAAAAAAGGGGGAGGGATGTACATGAGGAGATGTACAAAGCCTTGTCAACAAAAATACAAAAGACAAAGCCCACTACATTGGCATAGTATGATCACTATACACAAAATCCCTTCCCAGCCCAGATTTAGCTAGATTATCATCCACATGGTTTAATTCTCTAGGAATCCATCTGAAGCTGCATTATAAGTAAGAGGCCAACTCCCAGATTTCTAACAGCAAATGAGATTGTTTCCACGGGTCTAAAGTCTGTCCTGAAGCCCAGCTTATAGCATTCCTTGAATCTCCTTCAACTGCAACGAAACAGAACTGATGAGATTTGACAGTTCTAGGCCTTCCAGGAGGGCCCTGGCCTCTGCTTCAGACACATCAGCCGCCTTTGCAGGGCCGCTAAAGGCCCAAGTCACATCTCCATTCACTCTTCGGATCAAACCTCCTATTCCAGCATTTGGGCTGTTCTCTGCAGACCTCCTAAAGCTGCCATCAAAATTCAGAATGAGCTCACAATCTTGTCTTGGGGTGATTTTCAGGGGAGGTTGAGGGTGAAAAGGAGAGGTTGACAGAAGGGCTGTCCAATCTCTTTGTATGTCATTTCGATTGATACCATCAAACACTTTACTATTCACCATCCAGCTGCTAATTTTAGCTAGGATACGATCTCTAAGAGTCTCCAAAGAGGAGTAACTCTATCAAATAATCTCATATTTCTTTCCTCCCAGATATTCCACAAGACGGCATGTACAATTACTTTCCAGAAACAGTTTCCTCTCTTGCCCGAAGTCAACTTTAGACCTTTCCAAGAGTTGATAAACTCTATAACAGTGTTTGGGGGAGTCCAGCCTGCCCCTAGCTGCTGAGTCGAGGAAGAATTGCCAAAGGCTTCTGGCAGAAATACAGTTAAAGAAAAGGTGTCCAATAGATTCACCATCCTTATAGCACATTAAACAAACAGAAGGAGAGATATAGCGGTGTCCTTGAAATCTCTTTTGGAGGTTGTCACAGGTATTCAGCTTTGAGCAAGAAGCCTCCCAGACCATAAAAGAAACTCCAAGGGGAACAGTGGGGAGCAAAATCTTTTTGCCCGGAAAAGGAGAGGGGGATGGGATGGTGGTTAGATGCTGAAGGAAGGAAGAGGTAGTGAAGGAGCCATGTGGGGTTAAGGACCAAATAAGCATGTCCTCAGTGGAGGGGGAGATGAAAACTTCTGAGAGAAGGGAGAGTAAGGAGCTGATCTCAAGTACTTCCAAGTCTCTCAGCTGTCTATGAAAGTTGAAGTTAAAAGTGAGGGCCCCTGTTCCTCTTATTAACGTAGCAGAAATGAGAGCTTGTTTGTCATGCACTAGCCTAAAGAGAGAGGGGAAGGCTTCACAGAGAGGAATGTTTCCCCACCAAAGGTCTGTCCAAAATTTAATTATGTTTCCATTTCCTACTTTCAATCTAACAAGGGGAGAAAAGGAAGCAAAAGAATGGAGGATACCTTTCCAAGGATTTCAAGAGGAATGAGCTGGTAAAGGGAGAGAGTTGCCCCGTCCCCAACTGCTTCTACCATATTTCTGCGAATTACAGAGGCCCACAGAGAGTTTTGTTCCGTTTTGAACCTCCAAAGCCACTTCCCAAGGAGAGCCTGATTTCTTTCTGAGATGTGACCCAACCCTAATCCCCCTTCTTTCTTTACCTTGTCTTGCACAGAACTTTCCAATTTACTAGGTGGCACCCAACCCTAATGTCTTTGGATTTTTTCCAATCTAATTCTGATCTTAGCAGGAACTTTGAAGAGGGATAGGAAGTAGGTGGGGAGATTTTGAGAGTGTGGCCTTGATGAGGGTTAGTCTACCACCTTTGGAGAGATAATTTCGCTACCAAGTGCTTAACCGTCTCTCACATTTGTCAAATGACAGCACCCCAAAAACTTACAGATCTCGGGTTTATCATCTTTCAGGTCTACCATCAGCTGAGGAGGGGTATTGATGCCTGTGATACTGCTTTTCTCTAAATTTGTCTTCAGCCCAGTTACTGCTTCAAAACATTTCAAGGTCCTCTTCAACAAAGAGGGCCAGATGCAACCCCTGTTCTGATGCCATCTAAGGAATTGGACAAAATAAACAATACTAAGAACGTTTTGGTCGAAAGGGGTGGTATTTTGGAATCGAATGGGGAACAACTTAACCAAGTGATGGACAAAGAGCAGGATTTTGATGAGCAAGTAGGAGAGTTTCACCGCCAACCAATCTTTGAGGACCAACACAGAGATGAGCTACAAAGCCTCAGGAGTTCGTCGAAAGAGATTTCTTTTGCAGGAAGCATTTCCCAACTTATAGTTCCCTCTGAGGAAATCGGTTTACCCCAGAGTCTTGGTGTCTTAGCTACAAGGGAAACTATCCATTCTTCTACTGACCCTTTCCTGGCGTCCACCCAAGGTATGGCTGTGAATTTCCATTTCGGTACTAATTCCTTGTCTTTTGATGCTGTTCCAGATTCCCATCCAGCCATGTTGCCACAAACCCATCCTAACCTTGGGATGGATTGTGGGGGGAAAAAGGTTCAAGGAAGAGGAGGAGGAGGAGGTGGGAGAGAGAATTTGGAAGCTAATAGAAATTTTTTTGGAGGAAATGAAAAGGAAAGAAGCTGAGACAAGAAGTTTGGGCAGGACTCTAAGGGGCGAGAGTGCTGATGGGAATGGGAAGACAAAGGAGGTAGGGACAGAGGACAGTAATGAGGAAGAGGAGGAAAGATGTTCTAAAGAAACTGACGAGGAGGATGTGGTTGCACAGTTTGTTGAGCAAATGGGGTGTGAAGTGAAGAATTCAAATGAGTTAAAGGTTTTTTTGAGGAAAGGAAAGGTAGAGAGCAAACTGAGAAATAGGAAGTTGAGTGAATCAGAAAGGCTAAGGTGAGATGCAGAAGAAGATAAGGAGTTCAGTGAGAGGAAGGACAAAAGAAGAGGGGTTAATTGACAAGGGAACAGGTAAGGGGTAAGTAGTAAGTGGAGATGGAAGATTCCCAGTTGGAATGTTAGGGGGTTGGGGGGAGTTAGGAAAAGGCCTTTAATAAAAGAAGTAATAAAAAGAGAAGATCCAGATGTAGTGCTGATTCAGGAGTAAGCTGATGGAGTTTGATAGGAGATGGGCTAGATCTTTGTGGAAGGTAAGGGGCATTAACCAGCTATTTGTCCTTCTTGAAGAAGGTCAGGAGGATTAGTGAAATTGTGGAAAGAAGAGGTTTTGGAGGGAGTCGAGGAGCTGATTGGGAAGTTCACTGTATCTATTAAGTTCAGACACATGGTAGACAGGTTTGAGTGGGTACTAACCAATGTGTATGGTCCAACTAGTTACAGAGAAAGAAGCGAGTTTTGGAAGGAATTGGGAGACATTAGAGGACTCTGGGAAGGCCCATGGTGTTTAGGAGGAGATTTCAATGTCATCAGATTCATAGAGGAGACCAATAGTGTGAGGAAAAGCAGCAGCACTAGCATGAGAAGATTTAACTGTTTTATTAACAGTTTTGAGTTGAAAGAGGTTCCTTTGCTGCATGGTCTATTCACTTGGTCCAATCTTCAGGAGAACCCTATATGCTCTAAGTTGGATAGGTTCTTATTCACAACAGATTGGGAGGAACACCAGGGGCTGTTAATTCTAGAACATTGCCTAGAGTAGCATCAGATCATTGGCCTATTACCTTGGTGAGAGAGGATCTTGGCAAAGTCCCACACCTTTCAGATTTGAGAACATGTGGCTATCTCACCCTGGATTTATTGATTTGGTGAAAATTTGGTGGAATAGCAATAACCCAAGGGCTAATTGGGAGGGTATGAAAGGGTATGAAATTTCATTGGAATAGGCTACATTTTGGAAGGATTGAAAAGAGAAAACAAGTACCAAGGTTCAAATTTTCGATACGATACGCCCCTTCAAACATATCGTATCGTATCGTATCGCTGGCTTAATGATATGCCCCAACAGGGGTTGTATCAAGGTGTGACCTTGTTCAGGGGGTAGACCAGCCTTAGCTGACCCCTCTGAACCAGTTTCAAATTAAAAAAAAAAAAAGGGAGAACAAGCTTCGACGGCGTATCGGCCTGTATTGATATTTTAAACCTTGATAAGTAGTGATCAATCAAATTGAGGAGTTGGATGCCAAAGAAAGGGGATAATTTTGAAGTGAGACACAAGCAAGAAAGATGGGAGCTCAGAAAGCAGTTAGAAGACTCTTATACAAAGAGGAAGTCAGCTGGAAGCAAAAGTCTAGGCATAAGTGGGTGAAAGAAGGTGATAGGAACACTATGCAATGGCCAATGATAGGAGGAAAAGCCTGATTTCTAAGTTGGAGGTTGATGGGGTGTCCTTAACTCAATAGGATGAGATTGTGAGGGCCTTTGTGGAGTACTTTAAATCTATTTTTAGAAGGCCCTTAAACCAGAGAATCTAGGTAGAAGGGTTAGAGTGGCCAAAATTATCTGAGGAGAACAAGAAGTGGCTCGAAAGAAAGTTTGAGATGGAGGAAATAAGAGAAGCAATATTTTCAATGGATAGATCCAAAGCACCAAGACTGGATGGATTTACCATGGCTTTTTACCAAGACTGTTGGGAGATACTAAAGCAGGATATCATTAAAGTGTTAATGAATTCTTCCAGAGGGGAGTGATAAATCCGGGGCTGAACTCAACTTTTATTGCTTTGGTCCCAAAGAAAGTGGGAGCAAGTCAACCAAGAGACTTTATACCTATCAGTTTGGTCAATAGCTTGTATAAAATCACTGCGAAGGTCATGTCTAGAAGAATTAGAGAGGTGCTTCCAGATCTAATTTCACAAAATCAAGGGGAATTTGTGGGGAATAGACAGATTGTGGATCAAATTTTAATTGCCAATGAGTGTGTGGAGGATCTAAGGAAAACGAGGAAAGAGATTGTGTGCAAGTTGAATTTAGAGAAGGCTTATGACATGGTTAATTGGTCTTTTTTTAGGCAAGTGTTGGACTGTTTTGGCTTTGGGGAGAAATAGTGTAATTGGATCTTGGATTGTATTGAGACTTTTCATTATTCCGTCCTAGTAAATGGAACTGCAATGGATCACTTCCCAACTATTAGGGGAATTAGACAAGGGGACCCCCCCCCTCTCCTTTCCTTTTCACCTTGATTGCAGAAGTTTTGGAAAGGCTAATTGAGAGAGAAAATTCGAGATGTCTTGTGAGGAGGTGGAGGGTTGGAAAAGACAATATTCCTATCACCCACTTACATAGTTTGCCGATGATACAATTCTGTTTTGTGAGGAGGATGTGAGATGGGCCAAAAACTTGAAGTTGGTGATTCAAGTGTTTGAACAAATGTCAAATGTGAGGGTGAATTTTATTAAGAGCTGTGTGGTGGGGATCAATATGGAGGAGAGAGATATGATGGAGAGGGATGAAGATTTGGGTTGTGTGGTGTCTCAATGGTCTCTGAAATATTTGGGAATGCCTCTAGGGGATAATCCAAGGAAAGAAAGCTTTTGGAGTACTATGATTGATAGGTCTACTAAGAAGTTGACCTCTTGGAAGAAGAATTACTTATCTTTGGGTGGCAGAATTACCTTGATTAAGTCTACATTGGCTAGTTTGCCTGTGTATTACTTATCAGTTTTTAGGATCCCAGTGAAGATAAGTAGAGTTTCGGGGAAGTTAATGAGGGCCTTTTTGTGGGAACCAGGGGAGGAGAGGAAGGATCACAGGGTGAATTGGGATTTGGTTTCTAAACGTAGGGTTGATGGAAGGTTAGGATTAGATAACATTCGAAAGAAAAATGAAGCTCTATTGGGGAAATGGTTGTTGAGGTTGGAAGGTGAGAGGGATAAGTTGTGGACTAGGGTAATTCTGAGTATTCATTGTCAGGTAGATGACAACTAGGACACTACAACTTTGGCAAGGTCTATTGGTGCCTCTCCTTGGAAATCTATGCATGCCATTCTTCTTTTTTGCAGCTCATCAGTTATGACCTCTGCTCTAGAAATCAGGTAAAATTTTGGGAGAACATTTGGGCGGGTGAGGTACCTTTGAAAGACCAATTCCCTCCTTGTTTTCCCTCTCTAGGTATAAAGGCATGGTTGTGTCCAGTTTTCTAGTTCCTTCTTTGTCTAACTTTGGGTTTGATTGGGATTTGGGCTTCAGAAGAGGCCTAAGGGATGTAGAGGTTGAAAATGTCTTGAATCTGGTTTAGATCTTGAACATGGTGGTGCTGGACCCCTCTGAGAGGGATAAGAGACTATGGACCCTAGCTCCCTCTGGAACCTTGTCTTGTGCTTCCTTCTTTAAGTCCCTCTTGCCTTCGACCAATAATTTTGCACAAAATTTTCCAATTAAGGATGTCTAGGGTGAGCCGATTCCTCCAAGGGTTGGAGCCTTTTGTTGGGAAGCCTTCCTAGAAAGGTGTAATACTTGTGACTTACTCCAAAGAAAGAGCCCTTTTTTGGTGCTTGTCTCCTAATTGGTTCATTCTTTGCAAGGCTAATGGTGAAAGCTCCTATCACTTATTAATTTCTTGCCCCTTTGTTGCTGATCTTTGGGACTGGTTTCTTTCCTTTTTTGGTTGCAGGTGGAGACCACCGCCAAATAAGGAAGGATTATGTGGAGGTCTGTGAGGGCTGTTATTTGCTAGACCCTATGGGAGGAAAGGAATGCCAAAACTTTTTCTGAAAATGAAAGAAGTAAAGAAAGTCTTGTAGAAGCAATAATAGTAAGGGTGGTGCACTAGCTTAAATCCTTGGACCTGTTTGTTGATGTTTCTACAGACATGTTGCTTAATAACTGGATGGAGGTGGCAAATTCTGCTCCTACTCGCTCTTCTATTTGTCCTGTGTGGTCACCACCAGCCTGCGGCTATACAAAGCTAAATTTTGATGGTAGTAGTGCAGGAAATCCAGGTCTGTCAAGAGTAGGAGTCTTTAGAGATGAGGATAGGAGGGTGCTTGCAATGTATTCAGGTCCCATTGGGAGGGGGGGGAATCTCTTAAAGCTGAGATCTATGCTGTACTGGAGGGAATAAGGAAAATAAAGGAACTGAATATACAAAAGTTAGTCGTTGAAGGGGACTCAAAGCTGGTGTTAAGCTGGCTACAGAAAGAGAGTGGACTTTGGAAATTTGCTAATGAGAGGAGGGAGATTAAATGGCTAACTAGAGGGCTGAAAATCCAATTTCAGTGGGTTAAGAGAACAGCAAATGCTTTTGCTGATGCATTGGCAAAGCAGGGGAAGGGATGGGATCAAATGTTTTGGGCTGTTCTGTAATTTTTTCTTTGTTGTCCTCCTAGAGAGTGCTAAGCCTTATATCTCTCTCTAGAGTGTTGTAACTACATTTTGTATTAATCCAATGGATTCCTGTTATTGATTAAAAAAAAGTTTAAGATAAAATATTTTTTTGCTTCAATAAAGAAAATGGTATCATCTGCACATTGAAGGTGAGAAATTTGGATATTCTCTTGACCCTTCAACTTGTACTAGATGACTTCTTCCTACTGATGTTATAGATGGTCTTCTCTGCACAAGCCCAAGCCATCTCTACTTCCCTTCATTTTATCACTTAATGGAGCTACTCCTAGGTTCCTTCAAATAAGTTCATTTCTAGTCCTATCCAATTAGATTTCTCACTCATCTATCACCACATTCACATTTCTCACACTTTTTCTGGACATATTGTTTCTTGACTGCCTAAGACCCATACAGCATTGCTGGTCCTATAAACATTTTATAAAATTTTCTTTTTAACCTAAGTTGTATTCTCCTTTCACGTGAGACTTCAAATGCACCTCTCCATTTTGCCCATCCTCCTCAATCTCTTGTTTATTGTAAATTACCAAACCAAGGTAATGAAAGAGGTCATCACATCAAAATATCTCTGTCTCCAATCCAAGTCTACCTTGACCTCCACTACCATTATTAGTAAATTCAGATTGTATATTTTAATCCTATTTATTTCTAAGGATTTTATCCATAATCTAATTTTGCTTTTAATCCTTCTTTAGTTTCATCAATTAATACTATTTCATCAGAAAACAACATGCACCATGGTACTTCCTCCTAAATATGTTTACTATATTTCATCCATTGCTAGTGCAAATAAATAAAGGCCAAGTATTGAGCCTTCGTGAAATCCCATTCTAAGTAGAAACTTTGATGTCTCACCCACAAGTGTTTTAACATTGGATGTTGCTCTCTCATAAATGTCTTTAGTCAAGTCCAAATACCTATCTAGCACTCCTTTTCCAAAATCCACCATATTGTCCCTCTAGGGGCTCTATTATATGCTTTCTCCAGATCAATGAATACCATACAAAGTTCTCTCTTCTTCTCTCTAAACTTTTCTATTCATCATCTTAATAAAAAGATTGCTCCCATGATTGACCATCCTAGCATCAAACCAAATTGATTTTCTAATATACTTGTTCCAATGCTGTATCTTATGCTCAATTACTTTCCCCTTAAGTGTCATAGTATGGCTTATGAGTCTAATACCACAATAACCATTACAACTTTGTATATCACCTTTTTTTTAAATATAGGAACCATAGTTCTCTTTCTCCACTCAACCACCACCCTTTTTGTTTTCATTAATCATTATCTTATTAAATAGTTTAATTAGCCATAATTGGCCTACCTCTCCCATACCTTTTTACCTTGATCATTCAAATGCAAGGGGGCCTAGTCTTGTCACCTATTCTAGTGGTTTTAACTTTCATTCTTTTTTTGTAACTTTCATTAATAATTATTCAAGGATGAATGACATGGCTTCCAGATCACACTCCACAACAAAATGGAATGACTCAGATGAAGAAATATCATCTCTTGTTAAGTCACACATGTTTTGCTATTACAAATATTTGCTTAAAAACCTTTCTAGAGTGATGCAATTCTTGCATCATATTATCTTATAAATTGCATTCCCTCCTCTAGGCTTGATAGAAAATATCCTTTTTCTATGTTATTTCCTTTCATTACCTTCATATCTTCCCCATGTTTTTGATTGTGATTAATATTTGCAAAGAATAGGTCCTAGTCTTGATAAGTTGGATCATCATTCTATTAAATGTATCTTCCTTGGTTACTAGTACAAGTGATACAATCCAGAGTAAGTCCTTTGTCTATCCAGATGTTACCTTTTTTGGTTCTACTCCGCTATTATGTGGTGTTGAGTCAACCGTAGACACGCCATCAGTTACTTTACCCACTCCAGTGGAGTCAATGGTTGTTTTCTAGATCTTGCTCCATCAAATTTAGACCTTATTGCTTTTGCAAAGGTCAGCGTACTTGTACTAATCATCCCATCCCCTACTTATGCTTATATTTCGCTTATCCATCACTAGTTTGTTTCTCTTTTGTCCTCTATTTCTATAACTCATTTACGTAAGAATACTTGCTTCTCCTTATTAGAATAAGGATATGGTGAAACTTTGTTCTGATTGTATCAATGTTTTCGCCCACCATTGACTTGAATGTTCGAACCATCACCTAGTCCCATTTCCAGGTATGGTTTTCCTAAAAGCTGAACATTTGACCAAAACCTTTGACATGGTAAAAAAAAATCGACCCAGATTCCGGGCAGTTGAAGCATTGGCCCGTTCAGCCCAGTCGCTGAGTCACAGATTACACACTAAAATGCATTGAAAACTTCTAAAGGCCATAACTTTGTACTCAGTTGAGAGGGAGTGTAGGTAGGTATGCATTCTGTCACAGGGATAAAATTGTAAACATTTTGTTCTCAAAGTAATATCAAATTAGGGTATAGAAACATGTTCAAATCTATTCCCACTATTCCCCAAAATCTCTCCTCTTCATATCTTTTTTTTTTAATCTTCTCTTCTTCAACTCTAGTACTCTACAAATCTCTACAGATATCATCTAATAATCAAACTCTTATCACATTTATGAAGGTTGTTGACCTTGCCCATTGCCTACCATAACATCCTAGTCACATGTTATGGGCCTGGGCGTAGGATCTCGTCACAGGTCGGTCCACGGGGAGAACCTCTAGTTTCCCCTTGCCCCTCCCTTTGCGTGCTAATCCTATCGTGGCGACCTAAGGGGTGATTTGTCCAAGAGATCACCCTAACTAACTCTCCTTTACTCTTCTCTTTGACTGAAATTTTGGATGCCTTTATTCAATAATAGTGGCTCTTTAAATAGGAGATTACAAGAGTCCTGCTCCTAGGGAGACTCCTTGCTGAATAGGGAGACCTCCAACTCTATCTTGATAAGATAAGACTGATAAGATAAGATAAGTCTCTCTTAATCCTAATCTAATAAGATAAGATAATCTCTCTTAATCCTAATCTAATAAGATAAGTCTCTCTTAATCCTAATCTAATAAGATAAGATAATCTAATCTACTAACTTAATAAGATAAGAATAACAAGATAGTCTAATCTAATCTGCTGAATGGATAAGATTGTTGCTGCCAAATTGGATAGGATGAGAACACCGGATCATTGCTGTTGCTGCTCCCAATACGCGTCCACATCATCACTATAAATACATAAAAGGCAGCCCAGTGCACGAGGCTCCCGCCATTGCAGGATCTGGGGAGGGATAGGTGTAAGCACCCAAACCCCTGCACATACAGAGAGTCTGTTTCCAAGCTTCGAACCCTGGTCACCCAGGTTGCAATGGAGCAACCCAACCATTGTACCAAGCCCCACCCTCACGTTATAAATACATATAAACCATTTTTTCTTTCAAAAGGAACCATAGTTTTTGTGGACATATTGTCCAGATAAAGGGGTAAATGCAAGTTATAGTTTAACAACTAAAGTAACTGATCCAATAATAAAAAGATTCTTCCTTGCTAAGGCTCCAAAAACAAAGTTAAAGAGAAAAATTAATAATCATTTATTCAGTACCAAATTTGTTATGCTAAGTTTTCCCATGGAACTTTTTGACCCAAGAAAAAACAAAGTAGCATATGGAATATCCAGTACATGAAATCATGAAAAAAATTATACTTAGCAGCATTCACAAGGATCCAGAAATAGTAATCCTCCTATGCTCAAAGTGAGGGAATGCCATTTCAAGTTTCTCAGCAGAACAGAACTGTCTACCTCATAATTTCTGCCAACCATAAATCCCCTAAAAAGGTCAGTGACAAAAGGCTTTTCTTTCAGATATTTCATTTCCTCATCTCCTGATTCTATGTTCACTTTTAGGAGACAGCACAATAAAACTGTGCCTCATGATTTGCATCAACCAAAAAACCCCTAAAAAGATATTTATGATGAAATGTTTTTCTTTCAGCTACTTCATTTCCTGGACACCTGATTTGTATCGGTCTAACCAGGCTCCTAAAGTGAACATAAATAGAAAAAGTGTTTATTCCATTATTTTTCCAAGAAAAATGAGAACCTTCAGGAAACACCAGTTGTTTGATAAGAAAAAAATAACAGTAACAAAATAAACATACAGTTTTTGCTGAAAACTTGATTTCTTTGCAATCTCCTGTGCGTAGAGTAACCTCAGACTGCAAAAGAAAATCCAATCATTTAAATTTTAGAAAACTCCAGATATATTGTTTTATATAAGCATGTATAGGAACAAATTAATTAAGAAAGATGTATATACCTGAAGACCTTATATGCAGCATGTTTGAGAATTTCAAGAAATAAACTCACTTTTTTATATTTAGAAATAAACACACTTTTTCAGTTGAAACTTATTCTTTTATCATTGCCAAATAAAACATAATTACTATTTAAATCAATCATGTACTGGTATTAGATATGCTGTAAAAGTAGAAAAGGACAAGAGGAAAAGAGGAGAAAGAATAGAAAAATAGGTTCAATGGGAAAGTGATAACTAATCTCTCCCAGTTGGTTGCTAAAATATTTTGGAGTTGCTTTCTGTTTTCTGTAATTTGGAGCATCTCGAAGGAGAGAAATAGAAGATTTTTTTTTTGAAGGTGTTCAGACGAGTCATGAAAGAATGTGTGCATCAGTGGGAAATCTGATTTTGGATAGGAATCTTTTGCATACAGAATTTAAACTTTAAAGATGTTCAGATGGAAGTTTTGATTCTACTGTGTCTGAAATGTTTTCCTCTAAGGACTCTTTGTATTGGGGTTCCATCTCATGATGCTAACCACACTACCCAGATTTTGTATTTCTTCTCTTAACAAAATCTTTCATTTTATTTTACTATGAAAAAAAAAACTTGGAGACTTTCTACCAAAGTAATGCTACAGTGGAGCAAGCTCCCCAATTTCAGTCCTCGTAGAGATAGCATCACCCTTTCCTTTTTATGTATCTCTTTTGCTTTTTAGTAAAATTTTCTTTCTATTGACAAAAAAAGTAATTATTCACAAGAGATTAGTCACTGAATAGGAATCTACTATGGCAGAGCATAGATCCTTCAACATATAACAAATGAAAATGGAAGAGGCTTGATCCACCAATAAGTTGTATTCATAAAATCCACAAGAATGAATAATAAAAGGTATCTTACTTTACTTTTTGTGCGCTCCTTCTCCTTTAATTTTCGTTTGTACTTCTCTAAATGGAAGTCCATGAGTTTACAAACAGGTGGTTTTGCAGTTCGTTGGACCTGTAAAACATTAAACAGACTCTTTGCTGAACCCCCATATTAGAAATAATTTGGTCAAGATTAAAATCATCTGATAACAGTGTCCACAAGAATTATATAAAAGTGATAATACAGAAGGGAAATAATGTAGAAAAGAAAAGTCAATCACCCAAAGATATTAAGTATTCTGATTCATAAACAAGGATATTAAGTTCATAATTTCTACCTATATCAATTGAGAAGAAGATGATGTGGGAAAAAGAGAAGGTAAAACTCAAAACCTACAGCCAAAGACTTGTGACTCAACTTATAGCATAAATTGACTGACACACTTGTCTGTTTGGCCTTGTCATAATTGTTAGAAGTAGTTAACAGGAGCAGTATTGTCATTTTCATGTTATTCTTTCTCTCTTATATCTGCTGTAGATTTCATAAGGGTATTGTAGTCATTTCAGCCTTAGTAGAATGTTAATACAACCTGGGTCGACAGTAAGAAGAAGAGAACAGATTTCTCCTTTCTTGTCTTCCCTCTTTTCTTCTCCTATTCTTCTCTTTCCCTTCCCTTTCTCTTCCTATCTTCTTCTCTTTCTTTCTTCTATCATTTTCTTCACTTTTTCCTTATTTTATTAAAGTTGGAACAGGCCTGACCTTGGTGGCATTAGATTAGTTATTTGAGAACCTATACAACAAGTTCAGGATTGCATTTGCATACATGGTTTAGACATACTCATTTAAAGAGGAGAATCTTATGGAGGCATATAAGTGCAGCTGTCATTTGGGCTATTTGGGCAAAAATGAACTCAAGAATCATCACAAGGCAACAAAAAACAAAGGAGGCATTAATAGAAAATACTACAGTAAGAGTGGCACAATGGGTCAAGACAATGAACATCATGCACATCCAATGAACCCCCCCCCCCAAATATTGGATAGACAAAGTTAATCTTTGATGGAAGTTAAAGTGGCAATCCAAGACCTTATGGAGTAGGTGAAGTCTTTAGAAGTCATAGTGTACTTGGGACCAATTGGATAATGGGAACTCAACAAGGAGGAACTGTTAGCACTTAAGCAAGGAAAGGAGATCACCGAGCCACTTAATTTCGAATAAATTGCTCAGCTAACTTTTAGAAAAAAAAAACATTTCTAGAGTTATGTGATGTTAGAATACACAAGATATGGATGTTTCAACTTTTAACCAAGGATTAAAATATTGACACGACAGGGCGTATCATATTGGTATCAAACCTCACCGATACAAGATATGCCACACCTAGATGCATATCCTGCCAGTCATGAGTACCAGTGTGATACGCTACCATATCGGCGCATATCGTATAGTATCGGGCGATATGGTTTGATACACACTGAAACGACAGCGTACCGCACCTTCGTTTGACAACAACAAACCTGTGTCTCACTTAAAAAAAAAAAAAAAAAAAAGAGTCTGGCGTGATTCGAACCAAAGAACCAAAGCTGCCCAACGACCAAGAGTACATGTCTCTTCAACCACCAAGCCACTTTCTACTTCTTGATAATAAATGAAATACATTAACCTTTATCAACAGGAAAGTCTACATGCAATCGAAATAAACAATATATACTAATATTCAACAACTCCAAGTATAAATTAAAAAGATAAATTAGCATTTTCAAAAAAAAATAAAAAGAATAATTTTCAAAATTAGTATTTTATGAACCAATGGAATAAATACATTATCATATCTACATATATACCAAAAAATGAGTTTTAATTTCAAGAAATTTATAAAAAAAATTATGATAATAGAATAATTAGTTTAATACTTAAAATTTATAATTTTTTATAAATTATTAATTAATATTTTAATTTGCATTAAATAACAATGTATTTACTATTTACAAAGATAAAAATATTATTTAAAAAATAATTGAGAATATAACATAAATTGAATTGGTCAATTACACTAATCTACATTTATATAGAAATAAAATAATTTTGTATTTTAGAAATATTATAAAATAAAATATTAATAACTGAATAATGATTTTAGTAATTAGAATTTATGAATTCTCATATGATATATCTTCAAAATTTTAATAATTTGATAATTCTAAGTTAATATTATTTATTTTTTATAAATTATTAATTAATACTTTACATTTTATAATAATATATTTATTTTTAAAAAATGAAAATATTGTTTACTAAGCATTTGAGAATTGATTTTTTTTGTTAATGTTAAAAATAAAAAATAGTAAAATAGAAATATTGATATAGTAATTTCTGGGCTTAGACATTTATTGATATTGATATAGAAATATTGATATTGTTTACTAACATTTTAGTAATTGCAGAATGCTTAGGTTGTAATATTTCTTCCTAGCCTTTGTCATACTTAGGACTACCCTTGGGAGCCAACCCTAAAGAAAGTAATTTATGGGCCCCTATTGTGGAGAAATTTGATAAGTTCTTGGCGGCTTGGAAAAAGAATTACATTTCAATAGGGGTAGGCTGACCTTAATTAAGGCTACACTTGCCAACCTTCCAACCTACTTCCTTTCTGTGTTCAGGATTCCTTTCTGTGAAAAATGATCACTTGATCAGATGGGAGATAGTTAATAAACCAAAGGAAGAAGGGGGTTTAGGGATAAAGAACATAGTGTTGAAGAATGTAGCCCTTCTAGGGAAGTGGCTATGGAGATGACCTTGAGAGAGAGAGATTATGGCATGAGGTGGTGGCAAGCATTCATGGTTGTGCAGGAAATGGTTGGGATTCCTGGATATCTCGTCGAGCTACCCTTACTACACCTTGGAAGGCTATACATGGTATTCTCCCTCGCTTGTGTAAGGCTATACACCTTGGAGGCGGATTGTGTCCATTTGCTGATCTCATGTTCCTTTGCTACAGCTATATGGAGGCGGAGCCTTTGTCTATTTGGAGGTAGGTGGTCTCTGCCTTCTAATTTAAGCTTGTTATTCAACCCATCTGTCTTTGTTTGGCACACTAGAAGAGGTAAGGTCATGTGGAGATGTGTCGGGGCAGCCACTCTGTGGACTCTTTGGGAGGAAAGAAATGCAAGAATTTTTTTAGAGAAGGAAAGAGGGTTAGATGAAATGAAGGATTGTATCCTAACAAGAGCAATCCTTTGGCTGAAAACTGTGGATATCTTTGATGATTTGTGGAGAAATTAGCTAGTAATAACCAACACTTCAACAAAGAAGGATAGAATTCTGTTATAATGGGTTCTGCCTTTGGAAAGTGTCATTAAGCTGAACTTTGTAAGAAGCAGCCAAGGCAATCCCGGGCCTTTAGGTATAGGGGGTATCTTGAGAAACAAGAATAGCAACATAATTTCCCTATTCTCAGGACCGGTGGGAGTGGGGGATTCCACAAGGGTAGAAATACTTGTTGCAGTACAAGGAATTCAGATCGCCAACCAGCTTGGGGTGGAGCATCTCCTAGTTGAAGGGGACTCTCAAGTGGTAACCAGGTGGCTTCTAAACTTGGATACCACCATTTGGGGCTACAAAGATCTCATCAAAAAAGTAAAGTGGTTAACCAGCAATATGAGAGTGGAGGTAAAATGGGTTAGTAGGTCTGCTAATTCTTTGGCTGATGCTCTAGCCAAACAGGAGCTATATAGGGAAGATCTTTTTTGTGCTTCTATGTAAGTTATTATTAATTCAGAAATTTGTACTTAACTAGCCTGGAGAGGTTGCAACTCGTACCTTTCCATGAGAACTTTGTACTATTTTATTGCTGATTTATAAAATCATTTCAATTATCAAAAAAAAAATATTGATATAGTAATTCAAATAGAATAGTTGCATATGTTTTGTGCCTTAGACTTTAATAGAAAATAAAATAATAATGGCTTTGTGCATGTATTAATTTCTAAGAATATAATATGTGCCTTGGATTCTTGATTGATGCATTATCAATAAAATTGCATAATATCTATGCATCTCGCTGTATTAGTTGTACTATATTTCTTCATATATACCATTAAAATATAAAACTCCTATGTATTTATATATTATTTATAATTATTTTGACATTAAACTTAATATTATTAATATATTTATGGAATTTCTATACATTTCCCAAGTGTTTCCATATTTTTCGTCCATATCCATGTGTTTCCCAAGCATATCTGTATTCATATCCAAGTTGTCCAATACAATACCCAATATCGATACTTTGATCCTTGTTTTTAACATTAATACCATTTTCCAGATTTGTCCCTATGTGAATATTTTTTCATCCTACCAAGTTGGACTCCTAGACATACCTTGAATTCAAATTGCCATACCCATGACCATGCAACACTAACAACCAAAGATGCACCAATATTTTAAAAGAGAGAGGTGCAATAAAACCACAATGATTTCCAAATGCCTGATGCCCAAGGCAAGGCACAACTTTTCAAGGAAAACAAAAAAAAAAAAAAAGACAAATAAGAATATGAAATTTTGGATTATATATCAAATAAAAAGCACATAAACCTCCTTAATTGCATAATGTGATAACCCATAATCATATTCTAAAAATTCCATTGATAATTGAACATCTATAAAATGTCATAATCCAAATACATGGAAGACATACAAGTCTATTAAGTCTTTAAGAAAGTCAAAAAAAAAATTCATAATAACCATAGAGTAAGCAAATAACATAGGAGGAAAGAAGTAGAGCCCCTGTTTAGGCAAGAAAGAAGGGAAAGAAGCCACCATCCTCGTTTTATTGCCCCCTAAATCTAGAAGGAAACAATTGAAGACATGATATGTAAATGTGGATCAAGCATGTAATGATAACATATTACATTCACAACGGCATTCTACCAAGACTGTTGGAAATTTTTAAAGTGTGATTTATTGGAGGTCTTCAAGGAATTCTTTGAGAGGGATGACCAGGTGAGATCAATCCAAAGGATTTTAAACCTATTAGTTTGGTGAGTAGCTTATACAAAATAATAATAAAGGTCATGTCCTTGAGGATTAGGGAAGTCCTCCCATCAATCATTTCTCCTAATCAAGGGGCTTTCATGAAAAGCAGGCATATTACAAATCTGATCTTGATTGCCAATCAATGTAGAGAAGTTAAAGAGATCTAGGAGGAAAGGATTAATTTGTAAACTTGATCTGGAGAAAGCTTATGACTTGGTGGACTGGTTAGCATTAGTGGAGGTAATGGAGCAATGTGGCTTTGGGGAGAGATGGTGCAAGTGGGTGTGGGGTTGTACCCAGACATCTCACTATTCTATTCTAGTAAATGGAATAGTGGTGGACTTCTTTCAGGCTAGTCAAGGGATTTGACAGAGAGACCCCCTTTCCCCCTTCCTTTTTACGCTCATTGCAGAGATTCTTAGTAGACTGATGATTAGGGCAGATGTGAGACATTTAGTAAAAGGGTGAAGAGTGGAGAGAGATAGAGTATCAATTACTCACCTGCAATTTGCAAATGATACTATCTTGTTTAGTGGAGATGAAGATTGAGAGGAGGTTCAAAATTTGAAGACAATGGTACAACTCTTTGAACAAATGACAAGCCTAAAGGTAAATTTTGACAAGGGTTGTATAGTAGGGATTAATATGGAAGATGGAGAGATGTTAGAATGTGCAAAAATTCTAAGTTGCAATTTGTCTCAGTGGCCCCTAAAGTACCTAGGTTTACCTCTTGGAGCCAATCCAAAAGAGGCAAGTTCTTGGAACCAAGTTGTAGAAAGATTTTCAAAAAGGCTAGCATGTTGGAAAAGGAGTTATTTATCTCTTGGAGGAAGGATAACCCTAATCAGGATTCAGGACCTTAGATAACCTCCTTGTCTACTATCTATCAATCTTTAAGATCCTAGAATGAGGGAGTTAGTGGAAGTATTGAATAGTTGACAAGGGGTTTTTAGGGAAACCCGTCAACCCAAGGAAGAAAAGGACCATCAGGTTAAGTTAGTACAGTGACTTAAAAGGCATACCTAGGCGCATTTTAGGGTAAGTGCCTCGCCCAGGTCCTAGGCACTCCGGATCTACTACCCACTATTTATTCCCACATCTTTATTCACGGAACACTGCCGCCATGTATTGGAACATCTCCCTATGAATGAGAAGGAAGATATTCCCAATGCATAGCTGTTATATAACGTGGGTAGAGATGCAGGAACAACAAGTGGGTAACAGATCCGAGCCCGGTCCTAGGCACAGCACTTTCAAAAGGCACACGCCTAGTGCGCCTAGGCGTGCACCTGATGCGCCTTGCGCCTTAGCCCAGGCATGCGCCTTTTGAAAATTTTGCTTTTTTTGAACCTAGCAGCCCTTGACCACGCCCCTCAAGGAAAGCCCAAACAAGTCCATGTTAAGGTCTTAAATTCTTAATTTTCACACAAAAAATTAAGAATTTAAGACCTTAACATGGACTTGTTTGGGCTTGCCTCAAGGGGTGGGGCATAGAGGTGGCTCGTAGAATTAGGAATGTAATATGTTTTACATCACATTAGCTACTTTAAGTAATGAAATTGAGGAAAAAAAGAGATTGTGGGTTTTACATGCTTGAAAATGTTTTATATGTTTGATTTTATTTTTAAATTTTCATTTGAATACACTTTACATGTTATGTTTATGTATTTTAATTTTAGATAATAGGTTTTTTAAAACATTAACTTTGAAACTTAAGTTTATATTTTTATTAATTATATTTATTGTATTTTTTTTGCATTTTTTGAATTTTTTTGACATTTTTTTGTATTTTTGTGCCTTGCTTCAAAAAGGCGCACTCCATGCCTTGCGCCTTAGGCACAAATTGGCCCTTGCACCTTTTTTGCGCCATGCGCTTTTAAAACACTGAATTAGTAGGAGCCAAAGCAAAGGGGGGGCTAGGATTAGGAAATATTCAAAAGAGGAATTTAGCTTTGTTGGGGAAGTGATTATGGAGGATGCCTCAAGAAAGAGATAAATTATGGGCAAGAGTGACTGTAAGTATACATGGGCTCTTGAACAACAAATGGGACATTGGAGTGTCAACTAGGGAAAACTGAGCTTCTCCTTGGAAGGCCATCAATGCAGTTCAGACTTTACTTCTACCCTATTTCAGGTATTATCTATGTTCGAGGGACCGTACCAAATTCTAGGAGCATGTTTAGCTAGGAACCTCACCACTGAAGGACCAATTTTCCTCTTTATTTTCACTATTATCGGTACACAATGAACCTATTTCTTTATTTTTGAGAAAAGATAAGGTATCATTTCATTAGAGCAAAAAACAAGTACAACCAGCAGCTGTACAAAGGGAAAATACAAAGCAAATTAGACCATTATCCCATTTGAGATTACAAAAAGATTTTTAACTTCCAAACGAGAACTAATGAAAGACCCTTCTAAAACTAACTGTGATGATAACCAAGATAACAGCTTCCTCACAATTTTCTGCCAAACTTCCTTGTCCTGACATCCTTTGCTCTGGAACAGCCTTGAGTTTCCTTCCCGCCATATCAACCAGAAAAGTGTTCCTGGGACTATTTGCCAATTGGCTTTTCCTTTTTTACTCAGTCCTTGGATCCACCATCCTTTCACAAAATCTTCAACTGAAGTTGAACAACACCTCTTTTCATTAAAGCAAAAACCCTGAACCTATTTCTAACTCCATGGTTCCCTCAAACTCAAGAAATGGCTTCAATTAGGACCTAGGATTTAGAAGGGGTGTAAGGGACTAAGGGACTCTGACATTCCTAATGTTCTTTCCCTAATTCAACTGCTTGGAGGAATCTTTCTTGACCCATTCAAAATTGATAACCAAATATGGACATGTTCTCCCTCTGGCTATTTACCTGTGCCTCCTTTTTCAAAGAACAATCTCAGCCCACAATCCACTCTTTGAGACCTTTACCTGCAATAAAGGTATGGTTTAAGCCTATTCCACCTAGAGTAGCAGCAACTTGTTGGGAAGTTGCCCATGTAAGAACCAACACATCTATATATAACCTAACAATGAAATGATTGTACGGTCGTGCGTTCTCCTTGCAGGAAATAGTATCCCACATACGAAGACCACAGAACATATGAAATTATCTGCTGAATAAACACCAGTTAGTGGCATTCTCCACCCTCTCTCTCCTTTTCACGTATGAAACCAATCTTTTAACTGGTAAGATACCCGAAAAGCTCTTTGTGCCCAGTGTTTAATACTTGAAAGGCTTCCTCTCGTCAGCTTTTAGGGGGTTATTCTTGTAGTCTATACCATTTCTTTTTTACAAGTTGTTGGTGTCAGTGATGGGGTGCTTTCTCCCATTTTTGTGTTTGTTCTCCATACAGTGGTCATGCTCAAGGGTGGTGGTCGGTGGTGGTTACCAGCATTGGTGGTGGACAGTGCCCCTGCATTTAGAGAATGGAATCTAAGAAGCTCTCAACATTCACTTGAGTTTAAACCTTTTGTAAATAAATTTGCACACTGATCACCTGAGCCCACATGTTCTATGCTTATCTCTCCAGTAAGGACTTTCTCCCTCACAAAGTGGCAATCAATCTCTATGCACTTTGTTCTCTCATGAAAAATAGGATTAGATGAGATGTGAATTGCAGCTTGATTATCATAGTACAATCTCATAGGTCTGTCCATTGTAAATCCAATTTCTTGTAGGAGGCTTCTCAACCATACTAATTCACATGTAGTGCGTGTCATGGCTCTATATTCGGCTTCAGCACTACTCCTTACCACAATAGTCTGCTTCTTACTCTTCCATGTCACTAGATTGCCTCCAAGGAATGTGCAGTAACCTGTAGTAGATCTTCTATCCGACACTGAGCCTGCCCAATCTGCATCTGTATACCCAATTACCTCAAGTCTTCCTCCTGGTTTGTACAATAACCCATGGCCTGGAGCTCCCTTTAGGTACCTTACAATTCTAAGAACTGCATCCCAATGAGGTATCCAAGGGTTTTGCATAAATTGGCTCACGACAATGACTACAAAGGAGATGTATGATCTCGTGATAGTCAAATAGTTTAGCTTCCCCACTAACCGTCTGTATCTTCCAGGATCATTAAATATTTCCCTTGTATAACTGCTCAACTTAGCATTTGGCTCCATGAGAGTTTCAGTCGGTTTTGCACCTAACAATCCTATTTCATCCAGCCGATCAAGAACATATTTTCTTTGGCACAGGTTTATACCTTGTTTTGATCTAGTAACTTCTATACCCAATAAATACTTCAACTTCCCAAGGTCTTTCGTTTGAAAATGGTTTTGCATAAAGACCTTTAGTTTATCAATCCCCAATTTGTCACTGCCAATTATGACAATATCATCCACATAGACCACTAATAAAATATTTCCGGCTTCTGAATCATAGTTGAACACTGAGTGGTCAACTGACATTGTTTCATTCCAAAATTCTTCACCACTTCACTAAACTTCCCAAACCAAGCACAAGGCGATTGTTTCAACCCATAAATTGCCTTTTTCATTCTACACACCTTACCATCCTCCCCGTGAGCAACAAACCCAAGTGGTTGCTCCATATATACCTCCCCCATAATGTCACCATGAAGGAAGGCATTTTTAATGTCAAGTTGAAACAAGGGCCAATCATACATAACTGCCAGGGAAATTAAGACACAGACGGAGCCAATCTTAGCTACGGGAGAGAAGGTCTCCATATAGTCCACCCCATACAACTATGAATAACCTTTAGCAACAAGTCTAGCCTTCAAACGCTCCACACTACCATCTGGCAAGTATTTAACAATATACACCCATTTACAACTCACAACATGCTTACCAGGAGGAAGAGCAGTGAGCTCCCACGTTTGAGTATGCTGAAGGGCAAAGAGTCCCTCCTCCATTGCTTGAGTAGAATGTCCAGGAGGCTCTTACCTCACCTGAGTGGCGGTAGGCAATGAAGGAGGAGTGAATTATTTAATGAAAGAAATGAGTGAATTATTCTCTAGAGTCAATAATCCAGGGAGAGGGTTTGGATGCCAGACAAGCAATACCTGAGTGAGCAAGGGTGGCAGTAGTATATTGTGAAGTAGCCTGAAGGAACCTCTCATACTCATCATGCGATACACTCATCATCTCCTTCCCAGAAACAGATGTAGATGTGGAAGATGTGAGATCTGGCTGTTGGTTATCACTGACATCAACCTAACAGCAACTGTATGATTTGCCCATGTAGAAGGTGGGCCATGGAGATCATAACAAAAATTCAATGAATGTCCTTCCTTGCCACAGTGTGTACACTTCCTAGTAGAGGTACATTTTCCTTTACCACGGCCTCCCCCTGAGTCTCGACCACCACCACGGCCAAATATGAAACCACCACGACCTCCTCAAGATCCATGTCCTCCCCCTTTGTTACCGCGTCCACCTCCTCTGGCTACCACAAATCCTAATCTGTCAGATGGTGTTGTACTCTCTATAGAACCTAAGGAGATCCTGTAGAGCCTTGCAAATACTTCTTCAAGGGTAGGAAGAGTAGAGCTTCCAAAATTTGGGCTCTAACCGGTTCGTACTCTGATTTCAGCCCCACTAAGAACCTAGTGACATCTAGTTGCTCCCTTTGTTGTTGTTGAACCTTAACATCTGGAGTTAGGGGATGATAGACATTTAGTTCATTTCTGATTTTTTCATGCTGGCATAGTACTCTTCTAGGGTTTTACACCCTTGTTGCAGATCAAAATACTCCTGATAGAGCTGATATACCCTCGTAGTTTTATCCTGCCTAGAATAAAGCTTCTTGGCATGTTCCCATATGTCCTTAGTTGTATCTAAGAACATAAAGTTGGCACTTATTTTAGGTTCCATACTATTCCATAACCATGTCATGATTTGGGCATCTTCCTGTTCCCAATCATCAAACTCTAAAGAGTCAGGTGGTGGTTTATCTTCCTTCACATGCTTCACTTTCCTCTTTGCCTTGAGAAAAACTTCCACTGACTTCGCCCATGGTACATAGTTCTCACCATTAAGTTTAATTGAAGTCATCTGCACACCCAAATAGTCAGAGGGAATCACCACACTAGGTTTCTGATCACTACAACCATCTCCAATTGCTACCATGATGCCTTCCAATGCTACTTCTAATCTGAATTCCCAGTTGCCAACTTAGTACTGTTGTCAAGAGTTTGATGTTCCAGACACTACAGTCCCCAAACATAGATAATAGGCTCACAATCAATCACCACTGTTCACAACCAGTCAATCAATCAGTCCCCAAACACACAGATGTCCCAGACACTACAGCCGTCCCCAAACACAGTTGATAGATACACAAACTTTTGTTCTTGTTCACACCACTACTGATTTCACAAAACCATAAACCACACTGACATTAACTCAGCAACTCACTAACTACATACAAGCCCTCTTGAAGCTGCTCAATAGAGGTTGAGCATTACAAGCACACACAACCATAGCTGTCACACATGGTACAGATCTGTCTGACCTTTTTAGAGGGCACTACAAGTCCAAAGAAAGCATCAACTACTACCACTGCAGTAACCTGTCATTCAATTCAGGTCACTTGTGACCAACAAAGGCTTCAAACCAACTACAGACCCACATAAAAGGGTCAAACATACCCTTACACCATTCGGCCACTGTAAACACAACCTGTTCTTGAACCTTTTTCCAAGAACCAAGGATGCAAACAACCTAGTTCTCTAGGTTCTAATCAGTCCAAGCAGATTTTGAAGACTTTCAACACAGAAATACCAACAGCACAAAAAAAAAAGGTAACCAACCTTGGACGAAGAGCTTCAGTCGACCATCCACTTACTTCCGGAGTTGTTTTTCTTGAAAAATAGTCAAGTTCTACGCAGAGGAAGGACTGAAGTGTTCTCAGACCTAGGTCGAATCTATGTTCTCCATTTTCAGCCCAGAAAGAAGGAAAAAAATGAGGTCACGACCAGAGAGGAGCAGGGGAGGAGATTTAGAGAGAAACGTCCTGCTCTGATACCATGTTTGTTCTGTAGCTACAGTAGTTCAAACCAGAAGAAGAAGAAGAAAACAGTCGAACTTGATAGGCTAAACCCTACCATTCGACCATAATATGGATTAGGGGTTTAATTAAGTACAAAGACTAAACTACCCACACTCAAGTATGGGACAGGGAGTCTAATTAGAACTGCCACATAAGCACATAACTCAAAGTGGATGGAAAAGACTAATCTACCCCTCATTCGGCTAACTCTAACAATTATTAAAGAAAAGTACTATTAAAATTATAATTATTAATTTTACATAATTATATAAATTAATTTAGCATAATTTAATCAGATAAAATTAATTAATGTTTTCATATGTTTTTTTTTAATTTTTAAGTTTAACTTGAGACAATCAAAGAATTAATGTTGGTCAATCTTTTCCACTTAATTCGGCACTTTGTCCAATTTGGTGATAATGTGCAAATTTTTTTGTTTTTTTATTTATTCATTTTCTAGAGAAAAATATATCTTTGGTGTAATTGATATCATTGGTTTTAATGCATTATTATCCATAATATTTTATTTATTTTATTTACTACAAACCCAATATTTAGGGTTGTCAATGGGTCGGGTTTGGCTCTAGATAGCTTGGACCAGTCTTGGCCCAATAATAAATGGAACTTTATTTATTTACTTATTTTAGTGTTGTCAACGGGTTGGGTTTTATTTATTTATCTATAATTATTTATTTATTTAATTTTACTACAAATCCAATATTTAGGATTGTCAACAGGTTCTTGGCCCAATAATAAATGGAATTTTATTTATTTATTTTAGTGTTGTCAACAGGTCAAGTTTTATTTATTTATCTATAATTTTTTATTTATTTAATTTACTACAATCCCAGTATTTAGGATTGTCAACGGGCTAGGTTTGGTTCTAGATAGCTTGGGCCAATCTTGTCCCAATAATTAATAGAAACTTATTTATTTATTTTACTATTGTCTATGGGTTGGGTTTGGTTCTAGATAGCTTGGACCGGTCTTGTCCCAATAATAAATGAACGAGTTAGATTTGGTTTGGGGCTATCAACAGGTTAGGTCTGCTTTGGAATAGCTCATACCTATCTCATGCCAATATAAATGGAACTTTATTTATTTATTTTAGTTATACACTGTAACCCATAATTTTTATTTATTTCATTTACCAAATTATTAAATTAATCAATAATTTATTTTATATGCTACTTGTACATTATCCAACTTATTACTAACTCTACAAAAATATATCCATAGGCTCATCGCTACTTGAATCACCATCACTAAAGTTTATACTTGAAGAAGGTGAACACGATAGCCAAAAATCTTTAATATATGAAATTGATCATATACAAGGTTAATTTACTAATAAATGGATTATTACAGGTGTTGACAACAAACTTTATCCTCTGGCATTAATGCACTTGAAGGCCTAGATAACAAGAGATTAAAAAATGTTTAATGGCACTTTTTTGCTACTTTTAATTTATGGTACTGGTGGCATAATCTTGTATGGAACACTTGCCATTACAAGCTATTAGCTGCATGTACTTTTCCACACTTCAAGTACTTGCATATACTTTCTAATTTTAATCTAACAGCCAACTTTCTCACCTCCCTTATCAAATTCTTTTTTTATATAAAATACTTATCTTTCACAAGCCCCTGCAACACAGAGGCCCCTCCGCTAGTGTGATTTAGTTCAAAAGAAGAGACCTAACCAGTGCCTCTCCCCTGGTTGGTGTATTATGTGTAAGGCCAATGGTTATAATTCTTACCACTTATAAATTTCTTATCCTTTTGTTGCTTGTATTTGGGAATGGTTCCTCCCTTTGTTTGGGTGTAGGTGGACTCCTTCAGCCAATGTTCCAAGCCTCTTTGCTCAAACAACCTTTAATGGCCAAAGAAGAGGGGAAGATACATGTGGAAATGCATAAGAGTGGCAATTCTTTGGACTATATGGGAGGAAAGGAACTCAAGAATCTTCTTAGAGAAGGAGAGAAGTGTGGAGACCTTAATTGAGTCCATTTTGATTAGAGTGGCCCATTGGTTAAAGACAATGGCATGTTTTTTCATAGGTTACAGTGGATGACATTACTAGAAACTGGAAGGAAGTGGCTGATTCTTCTTGTAATAAGAGTATCACCAATCCTTCATGAGCACCACCAGAGAGAGGATTCATAAAACATAACTTTTAAGGAAGCAACCTTGAAAATCCTGGAATTTCAAGAATTAGAGGGGTGCTTAGGGATGAGGAAGGAAAGGTAATTGCCCTCTTTTCAGGACCAGTAAGTGAAGAAGACTCCCTTAGGGCTGAAGTTATGGCAATGGTGGAAGGTGTAAAAAGGCAATTCAATTGAGTATCAGGTAATTAATTATTAAAGGAGATTCAAAATTATTAATGGGATGGCTTCTAAGTGAGGACATGAAACTACGGGCATACAACAATGAGAAGAAAGAGTTCAAATGGCTGACAAAGGATATGAAAGGGAAATACAATGGATTAAACAGATTGCTAACGCTATGGAAGATGCATTAGCTAAGCAAGGACAGAAAGACAATTGATGTTCTGGGCACAATTGTAAAAAGAATTGGGAAGAGATAAGATGGTTCATCTCAAATTTTTTGTATATTTAGATGTACACACATTTCAATCATATAATTTAATGAATGCTGCAGTTATTGATCAAAAAATAGCATATTGCATTTGTAGTATTTTCCACCCACCAAGATGTAGAAGCTATCATTTTTCATCTATATAGTGCATACAAGTTACAAGATAAGATTATATCTGAGCAAGTATACAGAAAATACAGTACATTAGTCATACACTGATAAAAGTTTCCTAAACTTGACCTAGAGAAGAAAATAGAACTCTATGGAAAAATTGCAATATGACTCAAAAACAAGAAGACGCTTAGAAAAGAAAAAAGAAAAATAATAAAGTAGGAAGCACAAATTAGATTAGAGTTCACACAACATCACAATGCATAGAAGCTGATTTCTCTCTCAAATGAAAATGTAACCAGCTTCTTCTTCTTTTCCGCTTCCAGTAATTGGTTTCTGCATGCATGTTTCTTTTTCCTTTATCTTTTTTCTTTGAAATTGTATTAGCATATAAAGATCCTCGTTGCAATTAAAACTGATATATAATTGTAAAAGCTTACCTCAACTAAATCAAGCTTGAGCTTCCTTGCACGTTCTAATGCCTCATGCCTTGGGACAATCTCATGTCCTGCAAATATTAATATTGTGATTAGTTATAACCCTATACTAATCCATAGCATATTAAACTAATTGCTTTTAGATGTTTGATAATATAGTATCATACTAAATTGAAATTTGACCATGTGAAATGATAACTGTGAATGTTTGCTCAGAGCCAAACATCATTATAAATATGGTCAAATAAGACTGCAAGGATCAAAATATCGATACAGGCCGATACTCCCCTGATACGTCGCGATCTTCTGATTCTTGTAAGAGTGGCCAACCGGATTTTCACAAGAGGAAAACTAGAGGAGCTCAGTTTGATTCCACTCTTGGGTGTGGCTGCCTGGACAACCAGTATAAAGGAGAACGGACCCTTCCATCAGAAGTAGGGTTGATCATGTGCTGGACAGGGTCACGTCCGAGCTATGGCCTGGACCTGGGTCTGCATGGGCCCAAACCTATTATTTTTTTTATGAATGAATGGCATTTTATTAAATAGAGATAGAAATAGTACAAGCATGAAGCACCCTAAGAGGAGGCACGAGGTGTTTCATCCCCTTAAAGGTGGTTCCAAACCCAACTCTTTTCAGATTGCAGTTACAAATTAGCCAAAAACAGAGAATCCCTTGAAGCCCCTTGTTTAGCTAAAGAGCCTGCCAAAGCATTTGCCGATCTACTAACCCACTGAAAGCTAACTGACATGATTCTCATAAGCCATTTGACTTTTTTGATGATGTCCCTATATCCCCAAACAACAGTTTCTGGGTTCGACATCCATCCCACTATCACCTTAGAGTCTCCTTCAACTATCAAATTAGTCACTCCAAGTTGGTTGGAAATCTGTAGTCCTTGTACCATAAACCTATTATTTTAGTTATAGTTATTTTAAAACCTCTTATTTCTGAGGCATTTGTCCATAAACCCAATTTTGTATTTAACTCCTCTCCAATTTTATCAATTAATACTTTTCTTAATAAGTAATTTTATCAATAAACACTGTCATCAGCAAATAACATACACCATTGAACTCCTCCTAAATATGTTTTATCGATTCATCCATGATTAGAATGGCTAAGTGTCAGGCCTTGCTGAAGTCCCATTGTAACTAGAGCTAAACAGGTACTTGCATGGACTCAGACACAGGAGTCTGAATCAAACATGTACCCAAGAGTCTGACTCAGTGAACCCAAAAACTAGGAATCATGGACATATCTCAGATAAATAATATTTTTTTGATAAATAATAAATAATATTTTATTATATGTTAAATATAGTGATCTTAGGCCCTGTTTGGTTCACAGGAAGGGGCTATTCCATTCCGATTCCAACTGTTTGGTTGAGCAGAATCATAATCCCATCCCCATTCCTGCTGGAATGGCATTCTCCCATTTGAGGGAATGGCCATTCCCTGCCCCCTCCCTTGGGAATGAAATCTCATTCCTGTTGATTTTAATTTTCATTCCCATTCCTGTCTGAACCAAACAGACTATGGGAATAGACCATTCAGATTCCGAATCCAAAGGATTTTGATTCCGATTCCAATTCCGACGGCGAACCAATCAGACCCTTAGTGTTATTTTTAAAATTCATAGAACCATATAAACATAACTTAAATGGCTAAATTACTTTTACATGTGAAAAGTTAAACTCACAGCCTTTGCCAATTTAACATATGTGCACACTAGTTCTTCATTGTTTTCCTAATTTTGGTGTTAATTGAGAAGATCCAATAAACAATGGATCATAAGTTATGCCCTATTGGACAGTTTAAATGGTTTGACCACTATTACATGGATGTGTTTAAATTGAAGATTCATAATTTTGGAGAGTCAGAATGGTGGGCATTTTGGCAAGTCCATCTGTTCACACTGTAGCTGGGCCTAACATGTGTCAGTTTGTGAGTCCCCTCCAGAAGTGGAGTGCCCATGGAACACTACCAACAAGTATTCTAACTTCTAACATTGGTTGTTGCATTCTCATACATCTCCTTAATTAGATCCAAATAACTATTTGGTGTTCATTTCTTTTTCAAAACCTGTCATATTATCTTTTTAGCAACTCTGTGCTTTCTCTAGATCAATAAATACCATATGAAAATCTCTCTTCTTCTAGCTGAACTTTTCTATTAGTTGTCTTTGATAAAGATATAGTTTCTCTTGAACAAAACCAAACTGGTAAGTTGATAAACCTATTTCATGCATAGTTGTCATGACAATGCCTAGGCGGCATGGCGCCCTTGGAGAGTCACCTTGCTCAAGCACCTAAAAATTTTTGTATGAGGAACTACATAATATTGAAACAGATATTATTACACTAAATTATTCATCTTATGGGTTTATAATATTTTTATAATTCTTATACTAGTTAATTTTTTTTTCTTCTTTCTCCAGGTTCAATCAAGGCACAAGTCGGTGATGGAGTCTTCAACCCTTTAAGATTTCAAAACCTGAACAAATAATAATTATCCAATCAGCACACAAGGGAAACCAAGGAATTATTATTGTTATTATATCAATAATAATCATTCCTCTTCCTCTTCCTAGAATAAAACAAAGGCCTAGCCCCTACATTTTCTATTTTTCCTTTTCTTTCTTCTTTTTCTTCTCATAAATATGTTGATTTTCTATGTTTTTATATGAGTTTTATACTCATGGTAATTGTTAGTAAAAGATTATTAATGGTTACCATAAAACCTTGGGAACTATCGATTTAAACCCCATTTGAGAGTGCTTTTTGGCTTAAATGGGCTTCTGAAAAAGCACTTTTTAAATTTTTGGCTGCTCACCAGCAGAAATGTTCATGGGCCAGGCTTGGGTTGAGCTTTTGCCAAATTTTGATTGGGCCTGGTCCGAAGACTGAGCTCAAAGCAGTGTGAAATGTTCATGGGCAGAGCAGCCTTGGTTTGGACAATATGGGAAGAAAGGAATGATAGAATATTTCAAGAGAATGAATGAAATAACCTGCAACTAAAAGATTGTGTATTGAATAGGGCAATACAATGGTTGAAGATTTTGGACCTATTCCATCAGTTCTCCTTTAATGACTTTTGGAGAAACTGATTGGCAATAGCAAGGTGCTCTTCCATCAAGAACAAGGTAGTCCCAAGGTGGTGTCCTCCGGCTGAAGGCTCACTAAAACTGAATTTCGATGGCAGCAGCTTAGGCAATCCAAGGCCCTCTGGAAGGGGGGAGGGTTCTGAGGAATGAACTGTGAAGATATATCTTGATGTACATTATTAGAGTAGTTCTTGTTGTACAGTATCATAGTTATTATTTTATTTGTTCTTTTTATCTTTCAGCCCTGTAAGGGCATTCTTGTAACTGTACATTCTTTTTTATCTCTTTAATATAAAAGAGGCTCTTTGGGGTGGGGGTCGACCATTCTTGACACCCCTGGATCTGTTTTCTTCTAGATCTGAATTCAGTTCACATGGTATCAGAGCAGGTTGCTCTTTGATCTTCCTTCTCTCTGATCCATCTTGCCTTTGTGATCTATTGAAAACCTACATCTTTGCCGAGTGGTCCTGGACTGTTTTGATCTATCCACGAACTCCTCTTCTGTTTTCTGAGCACCCAGAGAGAGGTTTTGTTGAATCTCTCTCGTCTGACCTCCGTTTGCAGCAAGAATTGAAAGGAGTTGTCGTCCAACCCTTCTCAACATATTCTGAAATTTTTACGGAGATCCGTTTTTGAGAGAGATCTGGACTCTTTTTCTTGGCTTCTGCACTCAAACTTTCCTTTTCTGGACTGTGTGTTCAGCCTCTCTTCCTTTTGGATCTTGAACAATCTCCGGTGAAAGTAAGGGGTTTCTATCTCAGTTTTTTTACTCTCTTGGATTGATTACAGCCTATTTCTCTTGTATTTTGATCAAGTTTTGCTTCAGATTAATTTCTTTAAACTTCAGTCGAACCCTATTTGTACTATTTTTTTGCTGAAACAGCTTTAGACAGAGGTGATATCATCCCTGTAAAGATGAATAGACAGAACTATGGGATGTGGAAGTTTCACTTCGACTTTTATGTTGAGGGAAAAGGTTTAGAAGGATATCTGAATGGAACGGTCACCAAACCAGCTAAGACCGAGGCCAAAGCTTTACAACAATGGAAGTTGGACATGAAGGGATGAAAGATCTATCATATGGATGGCCGAACCCTGCAGGAAGGTTGGGCGAAATTTCAAAAATTTCTCTCTCCCGTCTGGGAATCGCATTCCCTATTGACACTTTTGATGTTTCTTGCACTACATGTTGTTTAAGTAAAAGTCATGTTTTACCATTTCTTCATAAATCTGAACATGCCACTAAACCTTTTGCGATAATACATAGTGATGTTTGGTCTACTTCTATTACTTCACGATTGGAGTACAGACATTTCGTATTATTTATAGATGATTGCACTAGATATACTTGGATTTATTTTTTGCGACACAAATCAGAAGTCTTTGGTGCATTTAAATTGTTTCATACTATGGTGCAAAATCGATTCAAGTGCAGTGTGACTATTCTCTGCTCAGATTCAAGGGGAGAATACAGAGATGGAGACTTCTTGGCATATTTGAGAAGTCACGGAATTCAATCTCAGCGCAGCTGCCCAGAAACTCCACAAGAGAATGGTGTAGCTGAATGGAAGAACAAACACATTCTCAGTGTTGTGTGGACCTTACTACAAGAGTCTTATACTCCAACTTCGTTTTGGGTAGAAGCAGCCAGTACAACAGTGTATTTGATCATTTTTCTTCCATCCTCTGTTCTAGGCAACACCTCTCCCTTCCAAAGACTTTTTTGTTATCCCCCAGATTTCTCTAGCCTTCATGTTTTTGGATGTCTTTGTTTTGTTCTTCTTCCTGTTCGTGAACGATCTAAATTAACTACTCAGTCTGCTATGTGTGCCTTTGTGGGATATAGTCCTAACCACAAAGGATTTTTGTGTTATGTTCCTGTTATTCGTCGTATTTGGATTTCTCGGAATGTTGTGTTTCTTGAACATATCTCCTTCTTTGCTGGGGTTGCTAGATTGTATGCTCCTTCCATCTTTGTTTTGTAGGACTTTGATTCAAATGATACTACTACTTCCACAACCGAGAGAGATCCTCTTGTCTTCACCCACAAGCGGCTATGTGTCCTGGCTCCTGTGCCTACAACCCCCCTTCCACCCGGTCTAGAGCATTCATCTTAGATATCTTCTGTAAGTGATACCTTGACCCAAGATCCTCCTATTTCAAATAGTAGTTCAGTTACTCCAGTTCGTCGTTCTACCTGTATCTCTCGACCTCCTAACCGCTATGGTTTTCCTTCAAACCATAGTTCCTTTTCTATTGTACTTTCTTCCACAGATATCCCTAGATCTTATCAACAAGCCATTAGAAGCTCTCGGTGGAAAGAAGCTATGGACGCCAAAATTAAAGCCCTCCATGAGAATGACACTTGGGATCTTGTGCCAGCTCCTCCAAATACTTCTATTGTTGGAAGTCGTTGGGTCTAAAAGATCAAACTAAAATCAGATGGATCTCTTGATCGATATAAGGCCCGACTAGTTGCCCAAGGATACAGTCAGGAATATAGGATTGATTATGAAGAAACATTTGCCCCGGTCACTAAGATCACCACAGTTCGGACTCTTATGGCCATTTCTAAATGAGACCTCTGCCTAGATATTGCAGTGATCCTTCACGTGTCTGTCGACTGAAGAAGTCCTTATATGGCCTGAAGCAAGCACCCAGGGCTTGGTTTGAGCGCTTCTGGGATGTTGTTGTTGCTGATGGGTATAATCAAAGTTCTTCTGACTACTCCCTCTTTGTTAAAAGAAGACCCCAGGGTATCACTATCCTTCTATTATATGTTGATGACATGCTCCTAACCGAGGATGACCATGACGGCATTAGTGAGCTGAAGTCCTTACTTCATAACTCATTTCGCATGAAAGACCTGGGTCCTCTCACTTACTTCTTGGGTTTGGAGGTTCATCATAGCAATCGAGGGTATTTTATTTGTCAACAAAAATACGCCTCTGATCTCGTCAAACTTGCTAGAGTCACTAATGAGAGACATGTTGATACCCCCCTGGAGTTGAATGTCAAGCTATCTAAATCCGAAGGCCTCATCCTTACTATGACCAGGCCTGATATTTCACATATTGTTCAGGTTGTTAGTCAATTTGTCTCTGCCCCGAGACAACCTCATATGACTACAGTTCGTCGCATCATCCGTTATGTTCGAGACACTACCTCTCAGGGACTGTTTTTCTCTTCCTCATCACCCATACAGTTGAGGGTTTATGCTAATGCTGATTGGGCTGGTTTCCCTAACACTCGTCGATCCACTACTGGGTGGTGCATCTTCGTGGGTGACTCTCTCTCCTGATCTCCTAGAAGTGCAAGAAACAGCAAACTATCTCTAAGTCTTCCACAGAAGTCGAGTATAGAGCCATGTCTTCTGCATGTAGTGAGATTGTTTGGCTACAATCACTTTTCATTGATCTTGGGATTTCTCTTCCCACTCCTATCCCTCTTTATGCTGACAACACCAGTGCTATCAAGATCGCATCTAATCTAGTCTTTCATGAGAGAACTAAACATATCGAGGTGGATTGTCACTTTATTAGAGACCTTGTTGCAGGCTCTATATCTCTTCTTCATGTTGCCTCTCATATGCAAATTGCCGACATCTTCACCAAGGCCATGACTAAGAGTCAACATCTCATTCTTATAGGCAAACTGATGCTGATGTCTACGCATCAGTTTGAGGGGGAGTGTGAAGATATATCTTGATCTACATTATTAGAGTAGTCCTTGTTGTACAGTATCATAGTTCTTATTATTTTATTTGTTCTTTTTATCTTTTAGCCATATAAGGGCATTCTTGTAACTGTACATTCTTTTTTTTATCTCTTTAATATAAAAGAGGCTCTTTGGGGTGGGGGTCGACCATTCTTGACACCCCTAGATCTGTTTTCTTCTAGATCTGAATTCAGTTCACATGAACTTGGAGAGGTTGTTCTATTGTACTCGGATCCAGGTCCTTTAGAACTTGACGATGCTGTTAGGGCAGAAATGCTAGCTACGGTACAAGGGGTGCAGTTTTTAAGAATGAAGTTAAGAAAATTAAATGGTTAACAAGGAACATGTCAGTCTCTATTCAGTGGGTGGGGAGATCAGCAAACGCTTTGGCCGACGTGTTAACCAAGCAAGGGGCAAATAGGGAAGAATTGTTTTGGACTCAGTTGTGATTCCAGTAATTGTTTCCTAACTTCTTTGTATTTGTCAAGAGGGACTGCAGCTCGCGCCTCTCTAAGGGATCTTGCATGAGATTGTAATCCTGAATCAGTTTCTGTTTACTCATCAAAAAAAAATGTTCATGGGCAGAACCTGAAGCCTGGCCCATGAACAGATCTACTGTTACGATCCATTTGTCCCACGTTGGTAGTATGGGATGCTAATGTGAGATATCCCACATCAGTAGTATGGGATACTGTTGTATGGTATATATGTGCTAGGTTTCCCTCCCTCTAACAGCTAGCTTTTAGGGGTGATTTCTCCTAAGGCACGTATAAAATGGTATCAGAGCTTCTCCCAGTTGCAATCGTGTAGCGCAGGTGGTGACATCGGTATTGCAATGTTCAACCAGGACTAGGTGGACTAGTGCAAAGCCAGCCTGCGTGGGCATTGGGACTGCAGAGCGTGGTGGAATGTTACGATCCATTTGTCCCACGTTGGTAGTATGGGATGCTAATGTGAGATATCATATATCGGTAATATAGGATACTGTTGTGTGGTATATATGTGTTTGGGTTCCCTCCCTCTAACAGCTAGCTTTTAGGGGTGAGTTCTCCTAAGGCACGTGTCATCTACACACCAGTTTTTTTGTTCAAAATAGCTTCTTACATAAGTGAAAAGCTAAATGGAGGTTTTCTGCTTTTTCAGATGGGTTTTTTTTATGCAATGAGCTTTTTAACCAAACAATTTTTTTACTAGCTTTTGGCTTCTCCAAAGTGAAAAGCACAAAAAGCCCATTGGAAAAGCACTCCCAAACATTGCCTTATTTTTTATCATAAAACTCATTGCCTAGGCAAGCACTTAGGTGACAAGACACTCCCTTTGTCGCCCAAGTTCACCTTGGTCCCTTGAAGACTATCATGTCATAGTCTTTGTTTAATTACCCTTTCCCAAAGTTTCATTGTGTTGCTCATGAGTTAAACCACAATAATTACTATTCTTTTTGATAACTCAATGATAATTACAATAACTTCATATATCACATATTTTTTAAATGTAGGCACCATGGTGTTTTTTCTCCATTGATCCATTCATTTGACATTTTCATTATTTTCGTTATAGACTCATAGTTTAGTGAGAAAATATCAGCCACTAATAAATTTTAGTACTTAAAATTTAAACAATGGTTATTGATCAAAATAAAATAAAATTTAAACAATGGTCCCATTTGAAGTCAAAGAACAACTCAACAAGCCATAGGGAAGATTTAAGCCTTAGATAAGCAATACCTTCATCCATGACAAGCCTAACGAATTCGGCATCAATTTTCTCATTGACCCGAGGACCGTCAGGTTCCTTCTCTTCCTTCTTCGGTTGTTGTCCCTTCTTTGATTTAGACTAGAATCAAGAAGATCAGAATAATGTACAAACCCACCAGATGTAGGTGCTCAGGGAGAAGAAAACTCAAAGTAGAACAAAATATGTACCTTGGCACGAGAAGAAAAGAAGCAAACATTGTTGTACAGCTGGGATGGTCTATCCCAAATAAAAAAATCCTGCTTGTCCAACACACTATTCGTGGTCTCCCTGGTAAAGCCATGGGCCAAACTAACAGCACGGTTCTGAAAGTACCATTTCTTGCATTGATAGGATAATGAGACAAGCTTCAACTGCCTGATTCGACAACAAAATGACATATCTCTATAGAATTACAGAAGCATATCTATTCTCTACCCTTCAAATTTCCAACTTTCAGATGAAACCTACAATAAAGAAATCAAATCCACTGTTAACCACTCTTATCTGATACCTATCAAAAAGAAAACACTTTTATCTGATCCATAAGTTCCATTCTAGATCCACTAACCCCTAAAAGAACTAATATAAATCAATAAAATTAATAATCTATAAAATTAACTTGTGTTGGTGTCAGCCTAAAAGCCTCTCTGAGGTGGTGAAATCCTGGAAGATGGGTTGGAGCACAATACATTCAGCAATATGCTGGGTTCAATGGAAGGAGAGGAACGGGAGAATATTTGAAGGGAGGAACAGGGACTTGGATGAGTTGTGCCATCAGGCAAGGGCTTCTCTGCATTCATGGATGGAAATCAAAGAGCAGTTCAACAAGATCCCACATGATCAGTTTTTTAACTATTCCACGTTATTTGGATAATTCAACACTTAAGAAAAATTTTGGGCTGGCTAGTTTTTTGTTTGGGTATGTTAGAGTTGGTTGAGTAGGGGTAACTTAGTCTTTTCATTATACTTTAAGTAGTGACTTGGCAATTCTGTTTTGTCCTCAGACTATTTAAGTGTGCAGATGACACCAATTAAACTTAATGGTGAAAATTATGTGCCATGGGCCAAGTCAGTGGAGGTTTTTCTCAAGGCCAAGAGGAAGGTGAAACATGTGAAGGAGAATAAACCATCAATTGAATCTCCAGGGTTTGATGATTGGGAACAAGAGGATGCCCAAATTATAACATGGTTATGGAATAGTATGGAACCCAGGATTAGTGTAAACTTTATATTCTTAGATACAGCAAAGGAAATATGCTTTATTCTAGATAAGACAATACTATGAGAGTATATTAGCTCTATCAGGAGTATTTTAATTTGCAGTAAGGAAATCAAACCCTTAAGAGTATTATTCCAGTATGAGGAACCTCAAGAATGAACTCAATGTCTATCATCCCCTAACTTCAGATGTCAAAATTCAGCAACAACAAAAGGAGCAACTTGATGTAACCAGGTTCTTAGTGTGGTTGAAATCATAATATGAACCAGTTAAAGCACAAATATTGGGAGGTTCTACTCTTCCTACACTTGAGGAAGTATTTGCTCGACTCCATAGGATTTCCCTAGAACCCACAAAGAGTACCACAACTTCTGACAGATCAGTATTTGTTGTAGCAAGAGGAGGTGGACGTAGAAATAGAGGAGGACATGCATTTCGAGAAGGTTGTGGTAGTGCCATGTTGGTCATGGTAGTGGAAGTGGTGGAGGTCGTGACTCGGGGGGAGGCTGTGGTAGAAGAAGAGGGAACACTATTAGAAAGTGTACACATTACGGCAAGGAAGGACATATAATTAATTTTTGTTATGATCTACATGACCCACCTTCCACATGAGCTAGCCATGCAATTGTTGGTGGTGGTGATGTGAGTGATAATAAGTAGACAAATCAAACGCATCCATATCTACATCTGCTTCTGGGAAGGAGATGATGAGTGTACCACGAGATGATATGAGAGGCTCCTTCAGGCCGCTTCACAACAGAACACCACTACCTTTGCACATTCAGGTATGGCTTGTCTAGCATCCAAACCTTCTTACTGGATTATTGATTCTGGAGCTTCTAATCACATGAACAGAACTTTAGGTGTTTTTTCCCTCTCTAAAACTTCCTCTATTCTATATGTACCCAAATTTCCATTCAACCTTATGTTTATTAGTAAATTAACTAAGGCCCTTAATTATTCTATAACTTTTTACCCTTCATCTTGTGTTTTTCAGAATCTCAAGATGGGGAAGAAGATTGGTGGAGGGCATAAAACCAATGGATTGTATTATCTTGACAGTGGTGGATCTTTAGTTGCACTTCAAACTTCCTTGACTCCTCTCCAATGGCACTATCAGCTGAGACATCCATATCTCAAGGCTCTCAAATTACTAGTTCCTACTTTGAGTCATCTGTCTTCTTTGCAGTGTGAATTGTGTCAATATGGGAAATACCATTGGGTTTCCTTTAATCCTAGGGTTGATAGTCGTATATTGTCTCCTTTTGCTTTAGTCCATTTAGATGTTTGGAATCCGATTAGAATTGAATCCTATAATGGTTACAAGTATTTTGTCATTTTTATTGATGATTGTTTAAGGATGACATGGATTTATTTAATGAAAAAAAGGAGTTAATTGTTTTCTATTTTTCAAAAATTTCATACTGAAATATGTACGCAATTTGGTATTCCAATAAAAGTTCGTTCAGATAATGGCTAAGAATACTTTCTTACTTCCTTTCAACAATATTTGGAACAACATGGAATCATTCATTAGACTTAGTGTCCATCAACTCCTCAATAGGGTGGTTGAACGAAAGAACCATCATCTTCTTGAGACTACTCGGTTAATCCTTCATCACATGAACATTCCTAAACGTTTTTGGAGTGACGTAGTGCTTACGACTTGTTTTCTCATTAGTCGGATGCCATCATTCATTCTTCATGGTCAGTCTCCCTTTTCTATTTTGTTCCCCACTTTGTCTCCATTTCCATTAACTCCTTGGATCTTTGGGTGTATGTATTTTGTTCATAATCTAGGCCCTGGTTTAGACAAGTTGAACACATGTTCTATTTAGTGTATCTATCTTGGCTACTCTCAGACCCAAAACGAGTATAAGTGTTACAATCCTATCACTCGGAAGCCATTTGTCTACCCTGATGTCACTTTCTTTTAGTCCATGTCGTTCTTCTCGAGTCCTGATGTATCGTCCTCTTCACCATTAATCCTTCTTCCTCTTCCAGTTGGTGATCCCATTCTGGTTGTTCCTGTTATGACTGAGCCTTCACCTCCTCCAGTGCAAATTCCTACTAACCGACCACTGATCCGACATGTGCATACTCATCGACAGACACTGGCACCTCCTTCGGCTTCTACCTCGTCTACGAATCATGTAGTTGCTCCTATCCGAGAGTTGTCTACTTCTTTTGACATTGATCTTCCTATTGCGTAGTGGAAAGGTAAACATAGTTGTACCTTATAGATCATATCCAATTATGTTTCTACCCCTCACCTTTCCACTTCACATCGCTAGTTTCTTTCCTTGCTGTCCTCTATATCTATACCCAAGGATGTCTAGGAGGCTCTTACTTCAACAAGGTGGCATAAAACAATGGAGGAGGAACTCTCTGCTCTTCAACACAATCACACGTGAGAGCTCACCACTCTTCCTCTAGGTAAGCATGTTGTAGGCTGTAAATGAGTGTATACTGTTAAATGTTTACAAATGGTAGTGTGGAACGGTTGAAAGCCTGACTAATTGCTAAGGGTTACTCTCAGTTGTATGGGGTGGATTATATGGAAACCTTCTCCCCTGTGGTTAAGATTGGTTCAATTTATGTCTTGATTTCCTTGGCAATTATGTATGATAGGCATTTGTTTCAACTTGACATCAAAAATGCATCCCTCCATGGTGATCTTTTGGAGGAGATCTACATGGAGCAACCACCAGGGTTTGTTGCTCAAGGGAAGGATGGTAAGGTGTGTAGGCTCAAGAAGGCAATTTAGGGCTAAAACAGTCTCATCGTGCTTGGTTTGCAAAGTTCAATGAAGTAGTGAAAGATTTCGAAATGAAACAATGTCAGGTCGACCACTCAGTGTTCAGCTATGATTTTGAAGCCGGAAAGATTTTATTAGGGTTATATGGATGATATAGTCATAACTGGTAGTGACAAATTAGGGATTGACAAGCTATAGGCCTTTCTGCAAAACCATTTCCAAACAAAAGATCTTGGAAAGTTGAAGTATTTCTTAGGTATAAAAGTTGCCAGGTTGAAACAAGGTATAAATTTGTGCCAAATAAAATATGTTCTTGATTTGTTGGAAGAAACAGGATTGCTAGGTGTTAGACGGTATATGCCCTTAGCTCCAATTAGCATGATGTACATTATGACATTTATTGTAAATGAATAAAGTACATATTTGATTCATGTTATTGTGGTATATTTATATGTAATACCCTTAAACTGGACACATATGAGACTCGTGTTAGTTTAGAATCTTCACAATCGTTAGATAGATCTGGGGAGATTTGTCCTACCAAGGATGACACTGATGTACTGCCAAGTTGGTTGGGGTGGCTTGTCTCAGCTGCCAGGGTGAGACCTAAGGTACATGAAGTGTGGGTTTTCTTGAAACCCTGAACCGGACCAAAATTCCATAATTGCCCTAGACCTTGGAGATAGATGGGCAAAACTGGAATGTTACACCTGACCCCTAGACTCGATTATGATACTGCACTAGGTGTCGGATCAGACTGTCTTTGATGTGCCAATCAGTGAGATCCTTAGAGGGGGTCAAAACTTGGGTATGTTGGGACAGTCCGAGAATTCATCTGAGTGGGTGATCATAATGACAGGATCAGCCCCTTTGTCGAACAAAGTGAATGATCGAGAAAATGCACTCTCTCTGATGGAAACCTAAACTATCAGCAGTGGATTTCAAATGTGTTTGAAATTTGGTTTTGCAAAATATATTTATATAGAGATATACTTATATATATTATGGTTTCGAAATGTTTGCAAAAGGTTTTAATTCCCGGGATCCATGTGAGCAGAGAGTGCAACACTGTACCTTGCAGTCGAGAGAGAAGTCATCTCTTGTCGGGTAGTGTTTGACCATTAAGGGTTGAGAGGTTAAGTGTAAGGCCATTGAGGGTTATACTTGTGGGCTAATCTTGCATCTGCCCACAATCCTCAGGCCTTCATAAGATGGCTGGACCGAATGACCATTTAGTGCAAATGTTGGGCCCATTAAGAGCCCATGGTGATGGACTCAGGGGTTCACTGTATTCGGCCAAGCCTTGTAACAGAGGCTAGGCTGAACCCATGTGGTTGATGTGTAGATCAATGTTAGGTCCCATGCCATACAAAGAGAGCCAAGCTAGCCAGCATTAAAAGGAAGTGAGCCTGAAAGCTTAATGGGCCTAAAAGCCCATTTCAAACTGGGTTAATTGGATTAATTAAATAGGGGAGGATCTGGGTTTGGATCAGTAGATAAGGATAAGATGATAACTCTTATCCACTTAAAAGGTCCAGATCCAAATAAAGATTTGGATCAGGGAACTCCTAATTTGATTAGGAATAAGCTGATCTTGAACTGCAAATAAGATAAGGGATTATCCTTATCACTTAAAGAGTCCAAATCCAAATAAAGATTTGGATCAGGAGACTCCTAATCAAATTAGGAGGTTGTCTCTTTAAGGCTATAAATAGAGAGCAGGGCGGACCTGAAAAACACACAGACATTACAGAAGACAACTCAATTAGACTGATCTTGCCTTCAGCTCTTTTTCTTCCTGCTCTTGCCGCCCTACCCTGTTCGATCTCCAATTCTTGGATCTGATCAAGATTTGATCTTGATATTGTTTCTTGCTAGAAGAAACAATTTTTGAAGTTGTGCTCACTACCGCATTCAGTTCTTGTTGAAGAATCACAAGTTCTTGGTGAAGAACTACCTGTTGATCCTACCTCATCCTAAGTTGTGTCATCTTCAGTGGATGGAGGATTTGATACACTCTTTGGGCGTGAACACCTACGTCGGGAGGAGCTTTTTGCATGGATTCCATATCAGGTATATCCCTCCCTAATCTTGGTTTCAGATTTGGTCCAGTTTGGTTACAAGAACGAACCTTGAAAATGTAGTTTTTAAACTGGGAATAGGATTCCCGTATAGGGGTAAAGAAATTTTTTAAATTTCGCCCAACCTTCCCATAGGGTTCGGCCATCCATATGATGTATCTCCCATCCCTTCATTAGGTGCTAAACCAGCTAAAACACCTATGGAACCAAATGCTAAGTTGAATAGTGATACAGGTGAAATGTTTGCTGATCCTGGAAGATATAGACGTTTAGTGGGGAAGCTGAACTACCTAACCATTAGCAAACCAGATATCTCATTTATCGTTAGTATGGTGAGTCAATTTATGCAAAACCCTCAAGTATCTCATTGGGATGTAGTTCTTAGAATTGTACGATACTTGAAGAGAGCTTCGGGTCGCGGGTTGTTGTACAATCCAGGAGGAAATCTTGAGATAGTTGGGTATTCAGATGCAGATTGGGCAGGCTCGATGTCTGACAATAAATCCGCTACAAGTTATTAAACATTTCTTGGAGGAAATCTAGTGACGTGGAAGAGTAAGAAGCAACCTATTGTCGTGATGAGTAGTGCTAAAGCTGAATACAGGGCCATGGCACACACCACATGTGAATTAGTAATTTAGTATGGTTGAAAAATCTTCTACAAGAAGTTGGATTCTCAATGAGCAAACCTACAAGGTTGTACTATGACAACCAAGCCGCAATCCACATCTCATCTAATCCGGTTTTTCATTAGAGGACGAAACACATAGAGGTTGATTGTCATTTTGTAAGGGAGAAAGTCCATACTGGATAGATAAACACGGAGCATGTAAATTCAGGTGATCAATGGGCAAACTTGTTTACAAAAGGTTTGAGTTTAGGGAGAGTGAACTATATATGTAACAAGCTATGATTATATGACATGTATTCTCCGGCTTGAGGGGGAGTGTTAGAGTGGGTTGAGTAAGGGTAACTTAGTCTTTTCATTATACTTTAAGTAGTGACTTGGCAATTCTGTTTTGTTTTAAATTATTTACCCCATACTTAAATAGGGGAATATTTGACTTTGTACCCTTAGTTAATATAATAAAAGGTTATGGTCGATTGGGAGTGGGTTTACTCTCCAGTTCGACAGATTTCTCCTTTCTCCTCTCCTCCTCCTCCTCCTCCTCCTCCTCTTCCTCTTCTTCTTCTTCTTCTTCTTCTTCTTCATCTTCTTCTTCTTCTTCTTCTTCTTCTTCTTCTTCTTCTCTCTCTCTCTCTCTCTCTCTCTCTCTGAACTATCAAAACAGGGTATTTTTTTAGCATAAACTCAGATCTGATGTATAGTTTCTTGTTGTGTACATGCTTTGCATATATGCAATACAGTTGTAATCTGAGTTTAATCGAATTAACACAACATCATCTTACATTCTCTCAAAAAAAAATAGTAATCTATTCCTTGAAAAAGTAAAGGGAGTCCATAGCTGTGTACATGCTTTGCATATATGCAATACAGTTGTAATCTGAGTTTAATCGCATTAGCACAACATCATCTTACGTTCTCTCAAAAAAAAATAGTAATTTATTCCTTGAAAAAGTAAAGGGAGTTCATAATTCACACCTCTATGGCAATGTTGATAGCAATAGCAGATTTACATGCACCAGAACCCGCACCAATTAAACATCAAATAAATGCATATGAAATAACAAAATTGGAAGATTAAGGAAAGAAAAACAATAAAAAACAGGTCTATTGGCGTATTAGACATGGACCACCTGGTTTTCATTCCTTGGCATTGAAATATAAGTTCGTCCAAGTAATTTTGTTGATTAAACCTAAGCTAAGTTTCAAAGCAGCAAGATGAGGGCCCCGTGGCCTGATTCTAGTTTGTTTAGGGCCACTTCAGACCGAGAGAGAGAGAGAGAGAGAGAGAACAAATGTACAAGATATAACACTCCAATACCCCAATAATCAAATAAAAGGAAAATCCTTCTAACTCTCCTATTCTATTCTGTCTCCATAGTCATTTATTGCCATCTTTACTACAGCACGCTAGACTATATTCTTCACTATTATCTAGATTTCAGGAGGCCACAGTTGGTTCTACATTAATAGGATCGTTATTCAAAGGTGAATAGAGGCAATGCAATTGAGGAGACCAGAGAAGGCCTCATAGAGCTCCGATGTCAACATACGGGGTTCACTATATTCGACTCAAAAGGAATAGCTGGCAGAAAGGGAGGTCGAGGATCCAACATAGCCGCCATTTGTGTATCTTTTATTCCTGTAAAACGAAGCTTTCCTTGAAAGTTGAAACCTTAATTTTGTTACAGATTTGAACAAGCACACGATTTCAGATTGTTGAAGGAGAACAGTAGGTGAACTCTTGCGTAATTAATAAGGAAATAATTTCCTCATACACCTTTAAATTCTTGATATATATAGCAACCTCACCAAACCGATCAGTACCACTGTTCTGATACCTATCTCCTATTTGCAAAGAAGAATAACCAAACAAAAAGAAGGAAAACATACCGATCAATGCAGGTCGCTAGAGCGAAGAGCGAGCTGCCACAACACTAGAAGCTCCCTGACTTCTTCTGGTGGAGACTGGAGAGAGTTGCAGAGTAGCGTTAGAAGCCTAAATGACAACGGACAACCCTACCATACATTGATACTCTCAACCCTTCTTTCATTAAAACACTGAAACCAAATAACCGAATCGGATCTTGCAGCGAAAAAATAACCGAATCGGAACAAAAAACCGTACCATTTAATAATCAAACTAGGAGAGGGGCCTGCGTTGAGGGCCTTCCAAAATTTAATTGTTGTATAGAAAAAAAATGAATTTACAAGTGATCGATTTTTTAATTAAAAGTTTGTAGGAAAAAAGATTTACTTAAAATATGCAAATTTTATGGATAATAATATATTTAATTTAATAAAATAAAATAATAAATAAATAAATAAAATTTTCAGTTTTGAAGTTAATTTAATATAAATAAATCACTTCTGTTCTTAAATAAAGAATACAAATTTTTTTCCTCAATTTCTTGGTCGGGCTTCGTGCTTTATGTGGGGCTAGGGTTGGGCTCAAGATCTAGGCCCAATAGTCTGGACATGCTCATGCTTGGGCCTAAATATGTTACGTTAATATAAAGGCAAAGCCTAGTGTAACCTATGAATAGGCTTAATGTAGGGGTGAAGACGGGGGACCCCAAAGAGCCATGGCCCCCCTATGGCCCAGCAAATCCCCACTTTTCATGTATATTTTCCCCCTCCCCCACTTTCCACTCCAATGGTTGCCCCTCCCAATGGCCATCCATATTTATTCCCCCTATCCCCTATCCCCTATCTTCAATCTCCTTTATTTTGTTGATTTATAAATAATTTATTTAGGTAATAAAAAAATACATAAATGAATAATAAAAGTTTAGATAAAGAATAAGAGGAGAGAGAGAAAAATAATTTATTTAATTTTATTAAATAAATAAATGCTTAGGTAATAATAAAAAATAAATGAATAAATAAAAGTTAAGATAAAAATAAAAGGAGAGAGAGAGAAAATTAGGTGAGAGTAGGGGTGCAACTTGGGCGGGCCTAACCCGAGTCCGAACTGGCCCAGCCTAAAATTTTACATGGGTTGGGCTTGGATTTTCAATCCTTGGGCTAGGCTAAGGCCCAAAAAGTTGGGCTTTTTTATTTTTCGGGCCTAGCCCTTAGGTAGCCTGAGCCCAACCCAACTATGCACATTAATACATATATGTATGTATACATATTTGCATTAATCTATATATATATGTATAATTTCAAAGTGAATTCATTGACCAACCCGAGCCCAGCCCACGCCCGAACCCAACCCGAGTGCATCGTATTACAATGTGGGTTGGGCTTGGGTTAGGAAAATTGGGTTTCACCTCAGGCCCGGTCTAGGCTCTGGCCTTAAGCCCAACTTTTAGGGTCGGGTCAGGTTAACCATAAACCCAGTCCAACCCGCCCAACTTGCACCCTAGATGAGAGAGAAGAGGGATGGAATTTTATTTTATAGGATGGCATAATAGTAAATAATAATAAAGTAAATAAATGATTAGATAATAATAAAAATAAATGAATAAATAAAAGTCTCTCTCAATGTCAAATCTCTGTTATTTTGCTGATTTATAAATAATTTATTTAATTTTATTAAATAAATAAATACTTACATAATAATAAATAAATAAATAAAAGTTGAGATAAAGAATAAGAGGAGAGAGAAAATTAGGTGAGAGGAGAAGACATATAGAATTTTATTTTGTAGGATGGCATAATCATAAATAATAATAAAAGAAATAAATACATGGATAATAATAGAAAAATAAATAAATGAATAATAAAAATTGAGATAAAGAATAAGAGAGAGAGAGAGAGAGAGAGAGATAATTAGGTGAGAGTAGGGGTGCAACTTGGGCAGGCCTAACACGAGCTTGAACCGGCTAGCCCAAAATTTTACATGGGTTGGGCTTGGATTTTGGGTCCTCGGGCTGGCTCGGGCCAAAAAAGTGGGCTTTTTTACTTTTCAGGCTAACCTAGGCCTAGCCCTTAGGTAACTCAAGCCTGGCCCAACTATCCACATACATATACATACATACATACATATATATACACACACACACACATCCCCATATTTGCATTAATATACATATATGTATAATTTTAGTGAGTTTATTGACCAACCCGAGCCCAAACCTAACCTGAGTGCATCATATTATAGTGTGGACCGAGCTCGGGTTGGGAAAATCAAGCTTGACCTCCGGCCCAATCTGGGCTCAAACCTTAAGCCTAACTTTTAGGGTTGGGCCCGGGTTAACCATAAACCCGACCCAACCCGCCTGACTTACATCCCTAGGTGAGAGAGAAGAGGGATGGGATTTTATTTTATAGGATGGCATAATTGTAAATAGTAATAAAATTATATATATTAAAGGAAAGTCTTCATGCTATAGCCCCCACCATTCAAACATGTGGCATTCTCATATTTTTGGAAATCTAGACCCATGGCATTTCTGAGAAATTATTGTTAAAGCCCACAACTCACTACCACCATTCAAACAAGTGCCTTCACATTTTTTGGAAAATTAGACATGTGGCAATTTTTGGGAAATTCCTGTTAAAGACCGCAACCCACTACCAAGCTATAGCCCCCCACCATTCAGACATGTGGCTTTCTCATTTTTTTGGAAAGCTAGACATGTGGCATTTCTGAGAAGTTGCTACTAAAGCTCAGAGTCCATTACCACTATTCAGACATGTGGCGTCATATTAATTCAAGAAATAGGATTCAAAAAGTGGATAGCTTCACTCCTAAACATTCTCAATATATAGTTATTTATTAGCTTAACACATGTTTATCCATGATGTATTAAATACAAATGGTGGGGCTCATTAAAAGATTACCATAAACCCATGTTTGTATTTGTTAGAGTCAACAATACAATGGTATTTTGGTCTTTTTGTCTATCTAATTGAGAGTGAATAGTCTATTTTATTCAAGTTTAAGTCATGTGTCCCATCTTTAATAAGGGACAATACTGTTTTTTGTAATTCAACTTATACATTATAAATACAAAGTGGGTCGGTTGGGTAGAGTGACTTTTTCTCTTCTTGTCGAACCCTTCTTCTTCTTCTTCTTCTTCTTCTTCTTCTTGCATACTTTGAACCTATAACTGAATAGGATTAATCTATCTATTTACATGGTATTAGAGCAATAAAAAACCAATTCAATTTTTTTAATCTTCTCTCATCGCCCTTCATCTTCTAGGGATCGCTGCCATATCAGATTTTTTTTGAATATTTCTTAAACAAATTGGAAGTTCGGTAAGGGGCCAAAAAATGAGTGGTTGTTTTTTGTTCTTGGAGGCAAATATGCCCCCAATTGCTATGGTGGTGATTGTTGCGGTGTTGTACTAAATACCCTCTACTCGATGGTATGAAGAGGGTTGATTGTGGACAGGTGTGAACAGAAATTCCTATTTGGCTAGTAGTGGATTGCGACTGCTTCTCTTTTGTCTGGATTTCATTTATGTGGCAGTGTGGATTGGTAGATATGCATATGAATCTCTTTTCCTCATGTTTATACATGGATATGTGAGTTGAAAGTAGGGTTTTCGAATGTTGAATTCATGATAGCAGCAATGTGATCATAATTATATTTTGTTGAGTAGTGTGTAGTGTGGTGTTGAATAATAGAAGGTGACTACTTTGTTTATAATAGTGATTTCTTTGTCAAGTGAAGTGAATCAATTATGATGGCATTAATTACAGATGGTAGTGACAATAAGGTATGTGTTATGATTTCTCCTGACTACTTAAATGTTCAAATGACCTCTATTAAGTTGAATGGTGAGAACTATGTGCCAAGGGCCAAATTTATGGAGGTGTTTTTAGAAGCCAAGAAAAAGGTAAAACATGTGAGAGAGGAGAAACCCCCCTCCTCTGATTCTCTAGGGTTTAATGATTAGGAACAAAAGGGTGCACAGACTATGATCTGGTTGTGGAATAGTATAGAACCTAAAATTAGTGTGAATTTTATGTTCTTAGATACGGTTAAGGAAATCTGGGACGATGCTAAGAAACTTTATTATGGCCAAAATAATACCACTACAGTATATCAGTTTTACCAAGAGTACTTAATCTGCGAAATCTCCATAATGAGCTTAATGTATATCATCCTCTGACTCTAGATGTTTAAGCTCAACAACAACAACGAGAGCAATTTGATGTGACAATGTTTCTAGTGGGTCTGAAGGCTGAATATGAACCTGTTCAAGCCCAAATACTAAGAGGGTCTGCTCTCCCCTCTCTTAAAGAAGTGTTTTCCCGTCTTTGGAGGATTTCTATTGATTCTATAGAGTGTTCTTCTCTCTCTCGAATAGATCTGGTTTTGTGGTAACTAAAGGGGGAGGTCGTGGAAATAGAGGTGGTGGAAATGGTGGCCATGGGATTTTAGGAAACTGAGGTGGTCCTATGTTTAATTGTTCTAGTGGCTGTAGTAGAGGTCAAGAGTCAAGGGAAGGTCATGGTAGAAGAAGTAGTGGAACTAGAAAATGCACATATTGTTGATTAGAGGGACATATGGTTAATTTTTTTTATGATTTACATGGTCTACCCAACACTTGGGCTAACCATGCTGTGACTAGTGACAAATGTATAGTTAGTGAAAACTAGTAGGCTGATCAGACCCCCTTCGCATCTATCGGTGCTTTTGGGAAGGAAATGGTGAGTGTACTATGTGAGGTATATGAGAAGTTCCTTCAGACATCATCTCAGTAGAATACAACTATTCTTGCCCATTCAGGTATGGTTTGCTTGGCTTCCAAACCCTCACACTGGATCATTAACTCTAGAGCCTCAGATCATATGTCCATGACTTCAAATGTGTTTTTTTCACTTTCTTAGTCTTCTACATCCCAAACAGTTATCCATTGCTAATGGTTATACCTCTCCCATTTGTGGTATTGGTGATATTGATCTTACCTTCTTATCTTTATCCTTTGTTTTATATATACCCAAGTTCCCTTTTAATCTTATGTTTGTTAGTAGATTCACCAAGTCACTTAATTGTTCTATAACCTTTTATCCCTCTTCTTGTGTGTTTCAAGATCTTAAGATGGGGATAAAGATTGGTAGAGAGCATGAGGCAGGTGGATTGTATTACCTTGATGGTGGTGGCCTGTCAGTAGCTTTTCAGTCATCTCTTACTCCTCTCTAATGGCACTATAAACTTGGTCATCCATCTTTCAAGGCTCTGAAGTTGCTGGTTCCGTCCTTTGTCATCTTCCATCATTGGATTATGAGTTGTGTCACCTTGGGAAACACCATAGAGTCTCTATTAGTCAAAGAGTTGATAGTCGTGTCTTGAGTCATTTTTCTTTAGTTTATTCAGATTAGGGTCCAAATAAAGTGGTGTCATGCAATGGTTATAAGTATTTTATAATTTTTGTTGATGACTTTTCAAGGATGACGTAGCTCCGTCTTGTAAAATATCAAAGTGAATTATTCTTTATTTTCAAAAATTTTATGCTAAAGTACGTATCCAATTTGGTGTTTATGTTAAAATTATCTTCAGATAATGCAAAAGAATATACATCAACACCATTTTAGAAATACTTGGAGCATCATGGGATAATTCATCAAACTTCTTGCTCTTATACTCCATAGCAGAATGGAGTGGTAGAACGGAAAAATCAGCACTTACTTGGAACCGCTCAGTCCATTATGCTTGATATGAATGTCCAAAGCATTTTTGGAGTGATGTTGTCCCGACATCATGTTTCTTCATCAATCGGATGCCCATGTCCATCCTTGGAAGTCAATCACCTTTCTCAGTCTTGTTCCCTACTCTTTCTCCATTCCCTCTTACTTCTAGATTCTTTGATTGTGTTTGCTTTGTTCATAACTTAAGATATGGTTTAGACAAGTTAGATGCACGTACTACCAAATGCATCTTCCTTGAGTATTTTGAGACCCAAAAAGGGTAAGTGTTATAACCCTAGCTCTCATCCACAATTGTCAAGGCAATTAGGTGGTTTTTCATGGTCACCTCACCCAAACACCCCAGGTTTTACATACTAGGCCCCCACCTAGAGACTTAGGAAGGTGCCTATTTACATATATAATAAAATAATTTTTATTTAATTTATTGTTTTGAAATTTTATTGGTTGTTGTATTGTTTTAAAAACATTTGCTACATGGTATCATCTTAGTATTAAGACAAGTAACAAGTTACATTAATATTCATTTTTTTTTTCTCTGTTAAAGGGTTTTTTTTTTTCGATTGGAGAGGGAGGAGAACCGAACCCCAGCTTGAGCCCTAGCCCAACTCCATCGCACCTCAGCTCTGGTAGTGGCAATGATAGGTAAGTTTTTTTCTTCAGTTTTCTTCTTCTTCTTCTTTTTCTTCCATTCCACCCCATGAGGCCACGAGTCCAACTGTCCAACTGTCCAATAGTCATCCTCCCCTTGAGTCATTGAGTTCATTCTTTTGTTTTTTTTTTTAATGTTTTATTTTGATTGTATGTTGATTGCTAAATTGAAAATCTGAGATATGTTTGAAATGCTTTATTTTGAAATTGCGAAATGGCTGATTTAGTGATTTTTTATCAATTTTGTTTGATTATTTGGCTGATTTTTTATCAGTTTTGTTTTTTATTTTTTTTATTCTAGTTGATTTTTTATCAGTTTTGTTTTTTATTTTTATTTTTATTTTGGCTGGTTATATGCTTTATTTTGTTTTTTATTTTGAAACTCTTTTATTTTATCAATTTTGTTTTGATTATATGGATATTTTTTTAATCTGTATTTGTATATTGCAATATTACATTTGCTGATTTGCATTATGGTTGTTTGCTTACTTAGGATTTAGGAAATATATGAATAATGGAAATTTGCAATATTGTCTGAAACTTCATTGCTTGCTTTGCTTTGTTAACTATTTTCTAGTTTAACATAATAACATTTTTGTTTATTTTATTTGCTGATTAGGTTTTCTTTCAATAGAAATAAAAGATGCCATCTGAAGAGGAAAGTGGCAATGTCAAGCATATGACTCAATCAAAGGACCCTATATGGAAATATGCATTTGGCATGATTTAGAAGATACAAATGCAACTTCATGCTCATTATGTGGTAAAGTTGTTAAATCAGGAATAAAAAGAATAAAACAACATTTGATTGGGGGATATGGGGATGTGATTAAATGTCCCAAAACTACTGCAAGTATTGCCATAGAGATGCAAGAATATATGCAGAAGAATAAGAGGAAGAAACCATTGGATGATTTTACAATTGAAGATAATCATGGGGCATGAGAGTAGATTGTATCTGAAAGGGGTTCTAACAATCAAAGTAATCAACCCATAGAAGGTGTCTTCATTTCAAATGGTAGGAGCACTCCAATTTCAAATTCCCCCTTTCCACCAAAAAAGAAGGAAAATGTTAGAGGACCTATAGATAGTTTTGTCAGACCAAGTCCAGAAGAAGTTGAAGCAAGGCATAAAGGACAATTGGTTCAAACAAGTATTAAAAGTTGTTTGAAGAAGGAAGAAATAAAAAAAAAAGTACATGAATATGTAACAAAGTGGTTTATCAACCTGGGATTGCTTTCAATATGGTGAAGTTGAAAAGTTTTGAAGTTATGGTTGAAACAATTGCATAATTTGGGTCCGGATACAAGCCTCCAAGTTACCATGAGTTACGAGAACCACTCTTGAAGGGAAGGTTGAGAAAACAAAGCTAATGTACAAGGAATATGAGTCTTCTTAGAAGACTTATGGTTGTGCCATCATGTCTGGTGGATGGACTAATAAAAGATAAAGATCTTTGATTAATTTTTTGGTGAATTCTCCTGAAAGAACTTTTTTTCTAAAATTAGTTGATGCATCAAATAAAGTCCATAATGCAAGTTTTCTATTTAAGTTGATTGATAAAGTTGTTGAGGAGATAGGGGAGGAGCATGTGGTGCAAGTGGTGCAAGTGGTTACTGATAACCACTCTACCTATGTTGTTGTTGGTGATCTTTTTAAGATTGAAGAGGAAGAATTTATTTTGGACTCCTTATGCTGCTCATTGTCTTGACCTTATTTTGGAAGACATTGGAGAATCGGGGATTACAAAAAGTTGTATTGCCAAGGAAAGACAAGTGACTGCTTTTGTTTATAGGCATCCTCTTCTTCTTGCACGCATGAGGGAAAAAATGAATGGAAGAGGTCTTGTATGATGTACAGTTACAAGGTTTGCTATCTTTTTTCTAACTTTACAAAGTTTGTATATTTTCAAGGAGCCCTTGCGTGTTTTATTTAATGGTGATGTGCGGAACAAGAGTAAATGGGCTAACAAATCATGTGGACTAAGAGTTGCTCTTTTGGCTGTTCAACCGATTATGGAGGTTTTACGATTGGTTGATGGTGATGAAAAACCCGTAATGCGTTATTTTTACTATGCAATGGAGAGAGCAGGGGAAAAAAATAAAAGAAAATTTTAGTGGGAATGCAAATCCAAAGAAATTTAACCCTATTTGCTTTGATGATGTAGATGAAACCAGTGAGTGGTTGACTGGGAAAGACCCCTCAAATGACTTGGTCCATGAAGGGTGTGGTCTTACATGGATTCAAGTTGATAAAGCATTAGGGACATTTGAAATTCTTGAAGGGTCGAATAGGCCAAAGAGAAACGGACATGGATGTGAAAATGCAAGTGGGAGACTAGGGCTCTAAGTAAAGGTAAAGGTGGTCATGAGAGAGGTGAGTCTGGAAAACAAGATAAAGGCAAAAGTGTCATTCAAGAAGAAGAAGACTCGATGTGGGACAATGATATAGAAGATAATGAAGATGAAGAAGATATTGATGTTGAAGATGATCATGATGATGATGAGGATGAAGATGTTGATTATAGTACTAATGATGTTGGTGCATTCAATGGAGGTATTGGTGGTTCTTAATTCTTAGACTCTCCAGTTAATTAGAAAATGGAGAATAGAGAATTTTAAGGATTGTATTGTCTATGATACATTTAAAGTTTTAAACTTCATATTTATTTTTTGTGGACTTGTGGAGATAAATGATGATTTATAGTTTAGTTTTATACTTATTCATTATATGCTATTATGCTTTTTATTTTTTTTTATGGTTTCATGATTTTCATAGTTTCATTTTATTATTTCTTAAAGTACCAAGCATCACCCAAGGTATGTATTGAATTCTTATTAATATTTTTATTTTTGTTGTAGTGCTTCTTCCATTTGTTAATGATAAGGTTGATTTCTTATTGATCTATTAATTCTTTTAATTTGTTTTCTTATTGAAGGAAAAGTTGCAGAAAAAGAATACTCAAGATCAATACTCAATCATCCAAAAGGGATGGTACTATGGTTCTATCTTACATGAAACTAAAATTTTAAGTTATTAGTTTTTTTTTTTTTTTACTTTTTTAGTACTGCCAACTTTGAACTTGCCATGCTAGTAGACTTCTTCTCTTACTTTACTAGTTTACTTGTTTGATTGCATGTTTTTTTTTTGTTGGCCCACTTGTTTGATTTCTTATTTTTTTAATTCAAATTTTTAATTTTTAAGTTTTCACATGAAATTTATACTTATATGAAATATTTTATTGATTATTGTTAGTGTAATATGCAACTAGTAAGCGCTAGTAAGCAAATATAACTTATAAAATGGTTTAGGCCCTTTAGGAAGTATAGAAATCCATAAATTAATATATTTATAAATTTCATTGCCTAGGCGCCCCATGGTCACCTAGCCTCGCCTAGTCGCCTTGACAACTATGATTTCATCGGTCCTTTGTATCTTCGAATGTTACTTTCTTTGAGTCGGTCCCATTTTTCTTGAGTACTGAGGTTCCTTCTCCTGTTCCAGTTGAGGACCCCCTTCCCGTGGTTCCTATTATGGTTGCAGATCCCCTTCCTCTGGTTCTTGTTCTATCCCTACCTTCTCCAGTGGAGGTTACTACTAAGAGGCAACCAATTAGACAAGTGTATACTAATAAAAGAGCACATAACCCTCCTCAAATTCAGTCCTCGTTGACAGATCATGTGGTTGTACCTCCTCCTTTTGACATTGATCTTAATATTGCATTACAGAAAGGTAAACGTAGTTGTACATCCCATCCTATTTCTCATTATGTTTCAGTTGCTCACCTTTCTGCTTCCCATCGCCACTTTATATATTTGCTATCATCTCCTTCCACTCCCAAGATTATCCAAGAAGCCCTTACCTCTTTAGAGTGGCGACAAGCAATGGAAGAAGAATTGTCTACTTTACAACACAATTACACGTGGTAACTTACTACTTTCCCTCTCAGTAAGTATGTTGTTGGGTGTAAGTGGGTCTACACAGTGAAGTATCTTCCGGATGGCAGTGTGAAACGATTAAAGGCTAGGTTAGTAACCAAGGGCTATTCTCAGTTATATAGTGTTGACTCTTTGGAGACATTTTCTCTTGTGGCTAAAATTGGCTCAGTTCGGGTATTAACTTTATTAGCAGCATTGTATGATTGGCCTCTCTGACAACTAGACATAAAGAATGCCTTCCTCCACGATGATTTGATTGAGAAAGTATATGGAGCAACCACTAGGGTTTATTGCTCAGGGGGGATGGTAAAGTTTGTAGACTTAAAAGACAATCTATGGATTGAAACAATATCCACGTGCATGGTTTGGTAGACTTAGTGAAGTAGTGAAGAACTTTGGGATGAAACAGTATCAAGTAGATCATTATGTGTTCAACCGTTGGTGCGTCATTGTGACACTAGCAAATGCACTAGCCGCTCGAGTAATAAAGAAATAAGTAGAGCATCGTTCCCACGAGGATTTAGGTAGCAACTACTAATACTAAACCAGTAAGGTCTTATCTGATTAACCGAATACTACAGTTTGTTCAAATCTGAAATTCTAAACTACAAACTACCTAATAGGCATTGGTTCAACACCTTTTATTCAAGTTGAGAGAATAGGCTAAAATTACAAATTCATGATTCAGCAATCAACCCTCTTAGATCATTCGAATAGAGTATGGTTCAGCCTTGGTTTGGTGAAACCCCAAGGCAATGAACAACCTCTTTCAAGTGCATGTTCATCTTATGCATGAATGATAATTCTTATATCTCTATCAAAAATCTAATCATTCATGAGGGAATCAATTCAGATTGAATTGATCACCAACTGAATTGTGCAAGTTATTTCTAACATTGCATTCAATTCAGTTTTTGAGTAGTAGATCCGAATTTCTAGAGTCTCTCTCAAGTACTTTAAAAATTCCAAGAGGTTAGAACATATCAACCAAGCTGAATAACGAATGTCTAAATTCTTTCTCAAGCAATTCAGACATTACAAGTCTCAGATCTAAAATTTCAGATCTTGATTTGTAAGAAAACAATTCGGTCCATCAGTTCTACAGTCAATTTTCTAATCAAGAAACATCAAAGCTGGATCTAATTCATTCGAATGATTCAAGAAAACTTAATTACATAATCTGAATTTACAACATTCAATCTCCATTACATCAAGAAAGAAAGAAAGAAAAGAAGAGAAACTACATGATCTAAAGCTGAATTCAAATTCAAAGAAAACAAAAACTGAATAAGAATGTAACATAGATCTCTCAATCAAACTTTCCCTCTATTGAACTCACATTCTTCTCTCTTGGATATTTGGATCTCCTCAGCTTCTTCTTCTTCTTTTTGCGCCTAGCTCTCTCTTCTCCTCTTCTTGAATTTCGAACCCAAGGGACTAGAGAGTCTTGAACTTAGGCAATTGAACACCTTCTCCCTTCAAGAGACCTCCTTAAATAGGCTTTCAAGGAGTCCAGATGCCTCTCTTAAAGCTTCTAGAATTTGTTGCCATTTTCTCCTCTTGAACCTTCTAGAGTACTGCCCCCCTTTCTTCTCATGAAGCCTCTAGAAGTTGTCGCCCCTAGTTCCCTTTGGGCTGCACTTTGAGCTGCAACTTAGTTGAATTTTGAGCTATTTTGGGCTGCAATCTAGGCTGCTCTTGAGCTAAAATGGGCCTCCTCTTTGCTAGGCCGAATTTAGATTTCTTATTAGGCTCTCTCTTTAGGTTCTCCCAAAGAGTGTAGCATGGGCCACATGAGCCAAGTGATCCTCTATTGCTCTCTTGGCTGGGCTAGGCTAAATTAATTTAATTTTGGCTCTTTTTTCTTGTTTTATGCCTTCTTTTTCTTGAATTGATTTCCTTGAAATATTTCCTAAAATTAAACTAAAAATGGGGTGAAACTCAAACAAACCATCATAAAATCATGCATAAAAGTTCATAAATTGTAGGTAAACCATGTACTAATCAGCCGTGACTCAAAAGATGGGAAAATCTTGTTAGTGGTGTATGTAGATGATATTGTCATAATTGGCAATGACAACAATGGAATTGACAGATTGAAAAACTTCCTATAGGATCACTTACACACGGAGGATCTTGGTAAGCAAAAATACTTTCTCGCAATAGAAGTTGCAAGGTCAAGGCATATGGAATTAACTTGTGTCAAAGGAAATATATCCTTGACCTATTTGAAGAAACATGGTTGTTAGGTGCCAAACCAGTGGAAACAACTATGGAACCGAATGTTAAGTTGAGTATTGATGCAGGTGAATAGTTTGATGATCCTGGAAGGTATAGGAGGTTGGTAGGAAAATTGAACTATCTAACTATCACACGACCAAATAAATTATTTGTTGTAAGTATGGTAAGTTAGTTTATGTAACATCATTGAATTCCACATTGTGAAACAGTTCTAAGGATAATTAGATATTTGAAGGGTGCTCCAAGTCGTGGTCTGTTATACAAAAGTGGAGGAACTCTTGAGATAGAAGGGTATACAGATGCTGATAAGCTTGGTTCTATGTCAGACTGAAGGTCAACTACAAGATATTGTACCTTCCTTGGTGGCAATCTGGTAATTTAGAAGAGCAAAAAACAAATAATAATGGCAAGAAGTAGTGTAGAAGCTGAGTATAGGGTTATGGCTCATACTACATGTGAACTAGTATGGCCGAAGAATTTGTTACAAGAGATGGGGTTCTCAATTGATAGATCCATGATGTTATATTGTGATAATCAAATTATTGTACACATTTCTTCTAATCCAGTCTTCTATGACAAAACCAAGCATATTGAAGTTGACTACCACTTTGTAAGAAAAAAAGTGATCAGTGGAGTGATAACTACAGCTTATGTGAGTTCAGAAAACTAGTGGGCAAATATATTTACAAAGGGATTGTCTCGGGGCAGAGTAGATTACATATGTGATAAGTTGGGACTATATGACATATATTCTCCAACTTGAGGGGGAGTGTTAGAGTTGACTGTTAGACAGTATATGCCCTGAGCACCAATCAAAATGATGTACCTTATGACATTTAATGTAAATGAATAAAGTACATATTTGATTCATGTTATTGTGGTGCGTTTCTGTGTTAATACCCTTAAACTTGACACTTATGAGACTCGTGTTAGTTTAAAATCTTCATAGCCATTGGATAGATCTGGGGAGATTTATCCTGCCAAGGCTGACACTGATGTGCCGCCAAGTTGGTTGGGGTGGCTTGTCTCAATTGCTAGGGTGAGACCTGAGGTACATGTAATGTGGGTTTTCTTGAAACCCTAAACCGGACCAAAATTCTAGTATTGCCCCGGACCTTAGAGATAGATGGGCAAAAGTAGAATGTTACACCTGACTCCTAGACTCAATTATGATACTGCACTAGGTGTCGGATTGGGTTATCTTTGATATGCCAATCAATGAGATCCTTAGAAGGGGTCAAAACCTGGGTATGTTGGGATAGTTCGAGAATTCATCTGAGTGGGTGATCAAAGTGACTGGATCAGCCCCTTTGTGGACAAAGTAAATGATCAGGGATGCAATATCTCTGATGGAAACCAAAAATGCCGGTAGTTGATTTCAACCGTTGAAATTTGTTTTGCAAAATATATTTATATAGAGATATACATACATATATTAAGGTTTCAAAATGTTTGCAAAAAGGTTTTAATTCCTATGATCCATGTGAGTAGAGAGTGTAGCACTATTCCTTGCAACCGAGGGAGAGGTCTTCTCTTATCGAGCAGTGTTTGATCATTATGGGCTGAGAGGTTAAGTGTAAGACCATTGAGGGTAATACTTGATGGCTTAATCTTGCATCTGCCCACAATCCTTGGGTTTTTATAAGGTGGCTTGACTCATTGACCAATTAGTGTAAATGTTGGGCCCATTAAGAGCCCATGGAGATGGACTCAGGGGTTCACTGTTTCCTACAGTGAATTCGGCCATGCCTTGTAGCAGAGGCTAGGCTGAACCCATGTGGCCGATGTGTAGATCAATGTTTGGGTCCCACGTCATACAAGGATATCCAACTAGGCAGCAGTTTGGAAGATAAGAGAGCACATGGACTTAATGGGCCTAAAGCCCCAATTCGAACTGGCTTAATATGATTAATTAAAGAAGGGGCGGTTATGAGATTTAGATCAGCATATAGGATAAGAAGTTATCCCTATCCACTCAGAGAGTCCTAATCCAAATAAAGATTTGGATTAGGAAACTCCTAATAAGGTTAGGAGGGTTGATCTTTATTTGTAGATAAGATAAGGGATTATCCTTATTTCTTAAAGAGAGACCAGATCCAAATACAAGATTTGGATTAGGAAATTCCTAATGGAATTAGGAGAATCTCTCTTTAAGGCTAGAAATAGAGGAGAAGGGTGAACCCCTGTTCACCCATCAGATTACAAATTCAAGAGAGAGGACAACTCCAGTTGGACTAACGCCATCTTCTGCTCTTGCCTTCTCCTACTGCTGCCTCCACCTGTAGGAGCAATCAAGAAAGGTTCTTGATATCAGTTTTTTGAGAAAAATTGATCTGAAGACTTGCTCACGCGCCCTCCATCAGATTCTTGGTGAAGAATCAAGTTCTTGCTGAAGGACCACACTGTTGATTCTGCTCCACCCTACACTGTGTCATCTTCAGTGGTAATAGTCTTTGTAGATTTCCTTAGGTGTGAACACCTTCATTGGGAGTTAGTACTACTCTGTATCAGGTATATCCCTCTCCTACCTTTTTGGTTTCAGATTTGGTCTAGTTTAAGTTCAAGATTGATCATTGAAAATGCACTTTTCTAAAACAAGGAATGTGATTCCCACATGGGAGATAGAGAAATTTTTGAAAATTTGCCCAACCTACCTGCAAGGTTCGGCTATCCATATGATGGATATCTCATCCCTTCATCGACAGTACAAGGGTATTTTGGTCTTTTTTTTCTATCTAATTGAGAGTGAATGGTTTGTTTTATTCAAGTTTAAGTTATGTGTTCCATCTTTAATAAGGGACAATATGGACTTCTATAATTCAGCTTATACATTATAAATACGAAGTGTGTCGGCTGGGTAAAGTGACTTTTTCTCTTCTGGTCGAACCCTTCTTCTTCTTCTTCTTCTTCTTCTTGCATACTTTGAACCTAGAACTGAATATGATTAATCTACCTATTTACAGTTTTTAAATGATTATTTCTCAAGAAAATACTTTATTAATTACAAACTTGATTTAACTTTTAGGAAGCAACCTGATTTAACTTTTTAAAATAAATAACTCAAAATAGATTTATCAGATAAATAGTAAATACCAAATAAAGTGGGTTATTATTTACCAATAAGATCTCATTTAATATCTTAAATCAAATTAAAAAAAAACATAAATTAATAGTGGGTTTCAAATAAAATAGGTCAAAATAGATTGTCAAATACAAAGATGCAAGACCCATATTTGTTTTTTTTTAATTTAATTTTTTGACAACTAAATTATACACACATTTAGTTGCCCCATACTTAGTACGGGGTTATTCTCTAGTGAATAAATAAAAGTTGAGATAAAGATTAAAGAATATGAGGAGAGAGAAAATTAGGTGAGAAAGAAGAGGGATGGCATTTTGTTTTATAGGATGGCATAATCTGAAATAATTATATATGACACTCTTATAAATTTTGAAAATGATAATGCAAATTACAAGTCGAAAGGTTTGTCTTAATAGCACACTATAGTTGTCATGAGACTTGTTGGGTCAGTTCTATTGTGAATTAATGAATAGAAAATGAAAAAATTAATATTAATGAATAGAAAATAAAAAACAAAATGATAAGGTATCTTTTCTATTGTGAATTAATGAATAGAAAATAAAAAAATAACATATAGTTTCATGTTTCCTACTCTTTCTTCCTTTGTACCTATATTCCCCTCTATATAAACCCATATCAATGTGTTTGAAACCCAACCAATTAGTCAATTTCCACGTTTTACATTTTACCCAATAGCTAATCCCCCTTGCCCTATCTAAGTAATTGGCTCGTACCATCAGTCTCATGCATAATACCCAATAGCTAATCCTTTTAGGAAAAAGGATTTACTTAGAATATGTAGAAATTTATGGATAATAATATATTTAATTTAATAAAATAAAACAATAAATAAATAAAATTTTCAATATTGAAAACGATTTAATATAAATAAATCAATTGTCGTTAAATAACGAATACAATTTTTTTTTTATTTCCTGGTTGGGCTTTGGGCTTTATATGGGGGTCAAGCTTGGGCATAAGACATAGGCCTGATGGTCTGGTCATGCTCAGGCTTGGGCCTGAATATATTTAGTTGATATAAAGGCAAAGCCTAGCATGGCCTATGGATAGGTTTAATCCCAACCCCGAGGCAAAGACAAGGGAACTCCAAGGAGCCATGGCCCCCCTAAGGTCCAACAAATCCCCACTCCTTATGTATATTTTCTCACTCTCCCACTCACAGCCCTAATGGCCATCCATATTTATTCCCCCTACCCCACCCCCCCCCCCCCCAAATTCATTTAGATTTTGGCACCCCTTATAAAAAATTCCTAGCTTTGCTCTTGCCCAACCCATACCTAACCTATTGATAGCCCTAAATTACCCCCCAATCCATGTAGATTTTAGCCCCCCTCATAAAAAACTCCAAGCTCCACCCATAACCAACATAAACCTAACCTATTGGTAGCCTTAAATTATTAGGCTCGGGGAGAAAGAGAAATAATTTGTTAGTAAAATAAGTTGTTAACTAATTGAATAATTTAGTAAATTAAATAAATAGAAATCTATGGATAATAATTTACTTAATTTTGTAAAATAATAAATAAGTAACTATTCATTTATTATTGGGACATGAGTGGTCAAAGTTATCTAGAACCAAACCCGACCCATTGACAACCCTAAATAGGAGTGCTCACGGTTCGGTTAATCGAATCGTGGACCTTTTTCTGTAACTGAACCGGTACTACCGATTTTTGGAAAATTGATAACTGAAGCCAATTGGTTAATTGGTTAACCAGTTTGGCTTGTGGTTCTTTAGTTTTTTAATTTTTACAATATATATTATTAAAATATATAATAATAAATTATAAATATATATAAAATATTATATTTTAAATAATAAATAATATATCATATATTATAAATATATATTTATATATAATGCATATTTATTAATTGATTTTTCGGTTTGGTTTTGGCTATTTTTTTGCCTGTTCATTTTTTTGCTCACCCCTAACCCTAAATATTGGGCACATGTTGAATTAAATAAATAAAAAATATGGATATTAATATATTTAATTTAATAAAATAAAATAATAAATAAATAATTAAAATTTTCACTTTTGAAGTCAATTTAATATAAGTAAATCGATTTTGTTGTTAAATAAAGATACAAATATTTTTTCTCAATTTCTTTGTTGAGCTTCAGGCTTTATATGGGGGTCAGGCTTAGGCTCAAGATCTAGGGCCGATGGTCCGGTCATGCTCAAACTTGGACTTGAATATGTTTAGTTGATATAAAGGCAATGTCACATCTCGACGTGAGTTGTGAATAGGTTTAATCCTAACCCCAGGGGTGGAGCCAAGGGAACCTAGGGATGCCATGGCCCTCCATTCCACTTACATTTTGGCCCCCCTCATAAATATTGGGCTCAAACCTACCCATTGATGGCTCTAAATATAGAACTATCAATGGGACGAGTATGGGTTGGAACCTATTGGAACCGGAACTGGTCCAACATGAAATGTTGAGGACCCAGATCTGGACCTGGACCCAAGAGGTTTTGTAATTTTTGGATCGGAATTGAATCTATCGGTTCTCGAGACAATCGGGTTTGACCAAACAAATCCGATTATAATAAATAAAAAATAAATATTTATGTATAATATATATTAAATATTCTCTCTATATATTATATGTATAGTTTATATATATTCTAAATCGATAGTAATTGGGACCCTATATTAGGACCCAGATTCGACTCATTGGTTCCGCTTCTCGGAACTAGAATCGATCCAATTGACCCGTTGACAACCCTACCTAAATATTGGGCTCGAGGGGAGAGAATAGTTTGTTAGTAAATTATTTCTAAATAAATAAACAATTTAGTAAAATAAATAAATAATTTAGTAAAATAAATAAATAGTTTTTTATTAATCTTTCTCTCAATGTAAAATCTCCTTTATTTTAAGGATTTATAAATAATTTATTTACTTTTATTAACTAAATAAATGCCTATATAATAATAAAATAAATAAATAAGGAAATAATTTAATAAAGTAAATAAATAAATGTATATTAAAATATTTATCTCAATATCAATTCTATTTTATTTTATTTATTTATAAATAATTTATTGAATTTTATTAAATAAATAAATGCTTAGATAATAATACAAAAATAAATATTTTAGTTGAAATAAATAAATAAATGTCTATTAAAATCTTTCTCTAAATGTCAAATCTCCTTTATTTTACTAATTTCTAAATAATTTATTTACTTTTATTAACTAAATAAATGCTTAGATAATAATAATAAATTTAATAAAATAAATAAATAAATGTCTATTAAAATCTTTTCTCAATGTCAAATCTCTTTTATTTTATTGATATAAAGTAATTTATTTAATTTTATTAAATAAATGAATGCTCAGATAATAAAAATAATAAATGAATAAAGAAAATTTGAGATAAAGAATAGAAGGAGAGAAAGAATTAAGGGAGAGAGAAAAGGGATGACATTTTATTTTGTAGGATGGCATAATCATAAATATTTACATATGGCATTGCTGTAATTTTTGAATGTCATAGAGGTATTGTTGTAAAGAAAGTAAATTTGTCTTCTATGTGGCATTCCTATAATTTTTGAATGCTTTAGAATCAATAAAATTGGAAGGTTTGTTTTATATGTGGTAGTCTTGTAATTTTTAAATACTATAAAGGCAATTACAAATTGGAAGGTTTGTCTTATATATGGTAATCATATAATTTTCAAATAACAAATGGGCAATTATAAGTCAATCACATAAAGGGGTTTGTCTTTATGTGGCATTCTTGTAGTTTCTAAGAAAAAAAAAGGCAAAAAATTACTATTAGATTCCATTTCTTGCCTTCTTAGCCTTTTATTCGTACACATTTCAGCTTAAAACATTTATATAGATATAGACCCAATTCGAATATTTTATCACCCAATTTTTACTAGTTACAACGTAGTACAAGTTACAACATACAATCGATATAGATATAGACCCAATTCGAATATTTTATCACCCAATTTTTACTAGTTACAACGTAGTACAAGTTACAACATACAATCGATACGAGGGTACCTGCTTTTTTGCGAATCACAGGTTAGCGGTTTTACCGTCCAAATCAAATAGGTCAAATTGTGATGTCTAAGTGGGTGTTTGGCATTGATGTTGTTTTCTGAGAAAATGGTGCCATATAAGCACCGCATTAGAAAAAGCGGTACTTCAAACATTAACGCCCTCTTGTTTGGTATCTGATGAAGGATGATTTGCCGACCTAGCGAAAAGGGGACACGTGGGCACGACCTGACCAAGAGATGACAGTTCAGCCTGGCAAGATTAGTTTGCAACAATTGAGCTCGGGTATTCAGTCACCTCGGCACAAGGGCCACCTCGGCACAGGGTCACCTCGGTGTAGCATCACCTCGATGTATAGTCACCTCGGCACTCAATCCAGTTCGGAGCTAAAAAGACTGAAGTATCAGCTCGGGGCTACCAATCTGGACCATCACGTAACAATCCCGAAAGTCTCTCCAACAAGCTCCGAACCTAACGGGATCACGCCACGTAATGGCAAGCTTATCTTCTCCCTGCCCGGATCGGGCGGAATTGATAATCTTTATTAATTGATAACGTTACCCCCAATTAAAATGGAAACGGATCCCATCAGGACGAAGATCCCAGAACCGGTATGCTAAACCCGCGAAGGCTCAACTATATAAAGTCACCAACCCCAATGACATAAGGTACGCGTGATTTTTCTACTCTCTAGCTCTCTAGCTCTCTAAGCTCTCAAAGCTTTTTAGCTCGCATCAGTTTACTGACTTAAGCATCGAAGCGACATTGCCGGGTTAGCCACCCTGGGTTCTCTGATCCTTTCTTGCAGATTCATCTAGCTCGCTGCCCGATTGAAAGCCAAATCATCGGCATACACCGCGCTTTTTCTCTTTAGGAGGCTAAATTTCGGAGTCATAATGCTCTAAGCTGCATCGTCACTGCCTGAAGAAGTGGCAATCGCCAGGGTGGGTTCCGAAGACATTGCCTCCTCGGGCATGCGGGGTGATGAGAGCTTGCCTGATTCCTCCTCGACCAGGTCTATCACAGGAGGTTGCTCGACGGTTGATGGCTGCTCAGGCTCTGGGACGATAGCCGGTAGGGACTCAATGCGAGCTCTTTTTGAAGCTCGCTTCTTCTTCCCCTTCTTCATACTCCCAAAGAGTTTGGTCGCGGGGATGTCCATGATAGCTGCAACAAAAATGAACTGTTAGAAACAGTACCGAAATAAAACAAAGGAAATACAATAAACAACGACTTACTAGGACTCAAACCGGCCTGCACGAGCTTCTCCTCAGTCACAAAGTCTACAAACTTCAAGCCAAGCTCCACCCAAGATCGGAGCGCATCCCTTGTCTTTAGGTCCAACTGGACACCGAGGTCCTGGATGGCTTCCCTCCAATGGGTCAGGAAAGGCCACCCCTCAGTGTTGCAGACCACAAAATAATGCCTTTTCCTGGTCGGGACCTTGTTCGGGAGCTCGTGCAAGAGTTTGAAGCCGGGACGAGGTGATATGTAATAAGTTCGCCTGTGCTTGGGTAGAACACATGACAAGTTCTTTTTAATGGAAAGAATAGAGGAAAAGATGTCAAGGTCAAGAGGAAGGTTATAGTTGTGGAAAAGGGAGATGGTTCCTACAACGTTACGGTGATGTTGTGGAAGTGGAAGACGAAGACTAGTTACGAGCTATTCCTCGAAGATCACAATCTCGTTGTACCCGTGCTCCCAAGGGAAATTACCTAAGGGGATACTGTAGACGAGGTCGTTGGGAAGCCTATACCGGGCTACTAGGGATAGGAGCATGTCTGCCGTCATTGTCGACGGGCCAAAGTTATCTGGCTACCGACCTCGATGCGAGGTGGAAGCCAGGTCACCAGAGGCCTCTCGCTCCCCCCGGGGTGAGTCCACCTCGGGAGACTGCGGACTGCATCCTGACCCGAAGTAACCTCCTCTGTAGGATGAAGATCTGCGGCTTGAGCTGAGGTACCCACCTCGGCTCCAGTGGATTCACTGCTCCCATCTAAAAGGCTATCAAAACTAAAGCTAGACATAATGGAAAGATGCGGAATCAAAAAGGAGAGCTAGGGAAGACTCACCAAAAGAAAGATCGGAGAAAGGAAGATGACCTAAAAATAACACCGAACTGAAGGACTTGAGCGCGACCTCAGATTGAATATTAGCGGACTTGTGGCGAAGAAAATGAGTCCCGTACCCCCTATTTATAGCCGGTGTGCCCGGGAATCAATGGTTGAGATCGTCATGATCCAGTGACTCCTAGGAAAACCGGTTGCACGACCCCCGAGGTTGAAATCGATTTAATGCATGTTTTGACGTCCGCGGAGTTTATAAAATGGCTTGACGTCCGCGCATACACCTGACGCAACCTAGGTTATTCCTGGTTGAGTCGAGTGGATGAACTGTTTTGACCAATGATTCGCCCATTAAACCGCCTAGATCATGTGCCAAATCTACCTGGACTCATCATGAACTCCCCGCACCGGGTTGAGACCCCTAGCTCGGGGAGTGGGGGCAATTGATGAATGATGATTTGGCCCAACTTAGCGAAAAGGGGACACATGGGCACGACCTAACCAAGAGATGACAGTTCAGCCTGGCAAGATTAGTTTGCAACAATTGAGCTCGGGTATTCAGTCACCTCGGCACAAGGTCATCTCGGTGTAGGATCACCTCGGTGTATAGTCACCTCGGCACTCAATCCAATTTGGAGCTAAAAAGGCTGAAGTATCAACTCGGGGCTACCGATCTGGACCATCACATAACGATCCCAAAATTCTCTCCAACAAACTCCAAACCTCACGAGATCACGCTGCGTAACGGCAAGCTTATCTTCTCCCCGCCCAGATTGAGCGAAATTGATAATCTTTATTAATTGATAACATTACCCTCCAATTAAAGTGGAAACGGATCCCATCAGGATGAAGATCCTAGAACCGGTCCGCTAAACCCACGAGGGGTCAACTATATAAAGGCACCAACCCCAATGAAATAAGGTACGCGTGATTTTTATACTCTCTAGCTCTGTAGCTCTCTAAGCTCTCAAAGCTTTTCAGCTCGCATCAGTTTACTGACTTAAGCATCGGAGCGATCTCACCGGGTTAGCCACCCCGAGTTCTTTGATCCTTTCTTGTAGATTCACCTATCTCACTGCCCGAATGGAAGTCAGATCATCCTCTAGCAGGGAGTAGTCAGATCGCGCGACATCAGTATTGTTTTTCCAGAAAAAATGTTGCTCCAGACTAGTACCAAACAAAATGTGGCATCATCTTGGACATTGGATAATATAGACCATGTTGAAAACGTTGCTGCCAACACTGGTACCAAACAAAACCAGTGTTGTTTTCTCAGAGAACAGCCTATGTGGTAGCACTAGTTCCCAACAAAAAATAAGTGCTTACAACTCCACATGCCCAACACTGTTTTTCTCAAAAAACGGTGCGATGTTCCTAGCACTGATGCCAAACACCTACTAAATCAATTGGAACGAAGCATTTTACAAGAATTCCATTTTACAAAGGACCCAAATTCATCACTTGTTTTTTTTTTGAAAAATACAAAAAAAAGTACAAATTGATAAGCCGTTTAAAGTGATTTTGGCTTAATATTATAATATATTTATAATGACTGTTGTATAAGACATCTCATAAAATAAGTCAGGTTTTTCAAATTTCAATGTGCTACGTATACAAGGCGATTTAAAAAACGTCAATTTGACAATTCAAAAAACCCCTCCTTTCTTGAACCCCATAGCTAATCATTGCAAAAAAAAAGAAAAAGAAAATGAAAAATAGGATTGTCAAATGTGATTTTCTTGCCAAAACGGAATGCTTGTGAAACACTCCGGTGCCAAAGACCCAATTAATTTCTTGCCAAAAGGGTTTAACAACAAATAGGAGAAATTTGCAACATTTAAAACAACAACGAGGAAAACAAGATTGGATTCAGATTCCACTCTTGTGGAAAAAGATTCTAAGAAATTTACTACCAGCGCTGCAAAAAGAGTTGTTGACTGCTACAAATCGTTGCCCTAATCACAAATTAGTAGCAGGTGTTCGCCAGCATTAATGGGTTCATTTGTTAGAGACTTATGTTGGACCAATAAAACTCAAAGGCCAGAGCTTGACTTTGCCAATGCAAGACTGTGAATAGTTTCAGTTCTTAGTCTTCATGCCTTCTTCGAACTAAGGCTTGAACTCTAGGTCTCTAGCGCCAAGAACAAAAAAAGAGAGAAGAGAGTGAGAACGATTTATTCATTTTTGGAGTTTCAGAGAGAGTGAAAACAAGGTTAGCACAGGGATGCAAGTATCCCTTTAAATATATTTTAACCAAGAACTAGAGAATGACCCTGTGCACAGGGTAACTAAATGTGTGTATAATTTACTTTGAAGTTTACATTTTAGCTATCAAAAATTAAATTAAGAAAAAACTAATATAGGTCATGCATCTTTGTAATTGACAATCCTATTTTATTTGAAAACTATTAATTTATATTCTTTTAATTTGATTTAAGAAATTAAATAAGATCTTATTGGTAACAATAACCCACTTTATTTGGTATTTACTATTTATCTAATAAATATATTTTGAGATTTATTTTTAAAAGTTAAATTAGGTTGCTTCCTAAAAGTTAAATCAAGTTTATAATTAATAAAGTATTTTATTTTTTAAAAAATCATTTAAAAATAAACATGGGTTTATAATAATCTTTTAATGGGTCCCACCATTTGTATTTAATAGACTATGGATAAATATGTGTTAAGCTAATAAATAATTGTCCATTGAAAATGTTTAGGAGTGAAACTACCCACTTTTTGAATCCTATTTCTTAAATTAATAAGATGTCATGTGTTTGAATGGTGGTAGTGGGCTGTGGGTTTTAACAAAAATTTCTCAGAAATTGACATGTGTCTGAATGGTAGTAGTGGGTTGTGGGTTTTAACAACTTTTCAGAAATGCCACGTGTCTAGATTTCTAGAAAAAATGAAAAGGCTATGTTTCTGAATGGTGGGTGTTGTAGCATGAAGACCTTCATTTATATATATAGATTTGGAGGAAAAATATGCAATATATGTAGGTGACAACCCGTTGCCCATGTTGATTGTTTGACCACCGAGTCAGTGGATTTCTGACCAAACCAATGGGTTTAAGATTTGCTTGGACTGGAAAATGTAATTGGGTGACAAGTTGAACGGTCCAAACAGCCGAATAATGGCTGTTTGAAAACACTGATATTATCTGATTTGATCCACTAAAATTACTAGTTGTATATTACTGACACACTCCCTATAATTTTACATATTTACTAAAATCTATCCTAATGAATCTATCCTATATATATATATATATATAGAGAGAGAGAGAGAGAGAGAGAGAGAGTTCATATCCAAATATCCAATAAAGCAAAACTAAACCTTGAGTACCAAAATTATTTGACAATAACAACAGTTGGCAAGGTCTTTGACTGGTTGTAGTGAGACTTGGGGGTAAATCCTATTAGCGTTGTGTATGGCTGATGTGGTGCTATGTTTAGAGCATTTCTTTTCCAAGAAATCGTAAATAAAAGTTCAATTTAATTCTAATTGCTGCCAAAGCATTTTTGTTTAAACAATATCTGTGTTTCATTACGTTAATAATTCATGTACCCAGTGGTGGAGCTAAGAATTTTCTTTTGGATAGACCAAGTTAAACAAGAAAATAAAATAGGGAGTAGAAGAGATAGGGTTCCAAGAGAAATGGGGTGGGGAGGTTTGAGTCTATTACAGATATTTTTAAAGAAAAAATAAACAAATTATTTATTTATTTTTTTATTTTGAGAGTTTGAGGAGAATTAGAGATTGATCCTTAACATTTCAATTCATGTTTTGAGTTGCCAAGTTGCTACGTTTTTAGCCTAGCCGCCACTTAGCTATATAAATGATAGTTTTAACAATAAGTTTGGGGGGGCAAGGACTCCCCACCAATATACTTGGCTCTACCCCTGCATGTATCTTTTATTGACTATAATAAAAGATTACGTTGTGTTCGGCACCATTACTGTGTTTACTTAATAAATACAAAATTAGCATATAACTATTATTTGAGGTCATTTATAGTTGCAACAAATTTACCTTAAAAAGATTCATGTGTGAAAGACTAAAAATATCAAACTGAAGTTTCTAGCTCCAAGGGGTGACCGTCTAAACATTCTAGTTAGTGACTCTGATATGCACTGTAACAATACAACTCTCACCAGTTCGTATTGATCAGCCCAAACCATTTCAGGTAGAAAAACTGAAAAAGAAATGGTACCAAACACAAAAATACAGGATGGGGCTTCAGAAGCTCTACTCATTGCGTATGTTGCCGAGAGCCCAAATATTGCATTATTGTGAAAGCAAAAACCGTGCAAACACTCTTGAGAGCGCAGCACCCAGCCACACATCTCCCCATACTGGCCATAGATGTATGTTAAATTCATGGGGAGATGTTCTGATAAGTGCCTCTGGATGCCATGCTCTTAAAGAGTGTTCACACGATTTTTGTTTTTCAGGAGACCCCATCTCTAGTGGATGAAACAAAGAAATGGATTTCATTGTTCATACAATCTTGCAGCGTTTTTTGTTCTTCTATATTTTCTTCATCTACATGATGGATTGGAAGTGAGGAGAGAAAACAGAAGGCTAAGTACATAGATCAGGATTCTGTTTGTTACAATTTTGCATGTGAACATTTTCCCTCAATTCCTGGTTCTGTTCTTTCATTTAATCAGTAGAATTTGGCCATTTGATCCGATGACCATTTGTCCTAGCGAAGACGATTCCAAATCCGTTTCCCAATAATGAGTTATCAAGCTCATCCAGAACATTTGGAAGTTTCCTCAATGTACAGGTTTTTTTCCTTGTGCATTGGATAAATAACAGGTACTGCTGAAAGATGCAAAAATTTAGCCACATAAGAGGATACTTTGGACAGAGAAATGCTCAAAATACATTAAACATGATGTAAATCCAGCAATGAAGAAAAGGGGGGAAGCACGGCAAAATCAAGGGGTATCAGTACCCGTCATCATGATCTAATAATCAGAATGGCCACCAGCGCCGTTTTGTCCTTTTCTGCAGTATTTAAAGAGGAGAAATTTATTGCAATTGAAAGAAAAATAAAACGAAGCTTCAATTCTTTGAGCAGCATACACACACATGCATATAACATTCAGTTGGTCAGATACTGATTAGTAAATTGTAGGACAAGAGCACTAAGCTTATCAAAGTTCCAAATTAGTAAGAAAGAATATAACCAACAAATTAATCTTAAATGTAGGAAGTTCCTATCAACAAACCAGACAGACTAGAAAAACTATGCTTCTATTATAGCATTGAATTTTGGTCAGCTTTTTAGTAGAAAAAATTTTTATCTTAGTTTCTTAAATTTATGGTAGAATAGAAAGAACATATCATTTTGCACTGTTTCATGCTGTAACATTTTCACATGCAAATGCAAGTGATTCTTCAAAAACACCCAGTGCACTTTCTCAAGAATATACACTTCTCAGGCTACCTTTGCCAAATCATCAACATTGAACATCTCACCAAAAATAAGCTTTAAAAAGCATATGCAAAAGGGGGAGTGGGGGTGGAAAGGCACCCCAAATAGAGCTTCTTTCCCTTACAAAGGAAGAACCGATTAGCTGAATGTAATAGCTATTTTATTAGCTGTGGGACCAATAATTTTGCTTCATGCCAGTCATAAAGTGCATGCAGACCACAACCACTCAATCTCTCACTTGCATTTATGAATGGCATGGAACAAAATGATTGGTCCCACAGCCAGTAAAACGGCTATCAAATAAAGCTAATCTGGTCTCTTACAAAGGTGGCATTTGGCAAATCTTTCTAAAAGGATCTTTCATAAGCTCCAAGACTTCCTGAGCTTTTTTTTCCTGATCAGTGACCTACTGAGTTTTTCAGAGTTGATATTTGAATTAATGTTGAAAATATTTGAACCTATTAGTCTGATCATACAATATATCTGTTTTTCAACCCACGGATACTCTAAATGCTACATTTAGTTGGTTTTATTTGTTCTAAATCAATCAAGAGAAACTCTCCATACATAAATTTTGTGTATCAAGAGCATCAATGCTTTGAACCTTGTTTCGAACATTAAAAATCTTTGGTAATGCTGTCTATTAGAAGAGCTTCCTGAAAAGACCATTTGACAGCGGTGGGTCTGAAATCTGACAATTTGGTGCATGATGTAAGCCCATGGATGCTGTTTGGTTACCACTAATACATCTACATGTTCAAAACCATGTGTAGGCCCCATAAAATATCATGCGACTCCCTTGCAATATCAAGGGGAGAATCAGAACATGTTCTCTATCTCATATGATGCCACCGCATGGGAAACATTGCATACAAATCCATAGGATAAATAGGAATTCAATATATAATTTCCCACAGAAATAATCTGTCAAAAATCCTATTTGATCTTTTTTTTTTTTTATTTGAATTCCAGAATTAGATTTGGCCATTATCAGAGGTTAGGACTTCCATAAGAAATTCCCCATAAAAGGGATAAAAAGCAAAATGACCAATCCACTTGGAGGGCAGGATAAATTTGAAGAGTACAATTTTAGGATACAATCCAGAAAATCCTGTTTGATATTTCTATATGTGCTATCAAAATTAAAATTAATGTGCAAAAATGATAATTATAGAGAATCCAAAGGTACAAAACAGGAAGAGAGAAACCTTGTTTTCTTGATGTTGAGACCATATAATAATAGGCTGAGGAAGAACACCAGTGTCCAATCTCTGTATGTACGGCCGTACCTTCTCTTCCAGTAGCTCATTCAACTGAAATTGAGAATGGAGAACAGTATTGTTATGCACAAGCTTAAATAATTCAGAACTTGAGCTTACACAAATACTTGGAATCTTCTGAATAATTCGGAAGTAATTGCAATAGCAATAACTTTCCCCACATATGCACATTATCCCACCTCGGGTAAGTGGATGTGAAATGTTTTTGCACTCATGACCAGGAGAACACATTTTTTTTTTTTTGTATCATCCTTAGAACGTATGTTGTAAATTATAGATATTATGATCTCTAGAAAATAATTATTAATATGAGACCCTAACCCTGTTTTTTCGGGTTGGGTTGGGTCGGGTTCATGGGTTGGGTCAACTCTTTGCCAGGTCTAATGTGCATGCATTGGGTATTAGTGGTACCCAATACCCCCTAGTCCTTTTCTACAAGTAGCATTTTAGATATTTACCTTCTGATGAATAACTTCCAGAAAATGTCCAAAGATATGATGTAGGGCAAGTAAAGTCAAGTCTGATTGTTTTGTTTACAAGAAGAGTTCTTATTATATTTAGTAATGTACAAGTCCAATATATTAACTTTTTTCAAAAAAAAAAAATTTAATTTAGTAGTTCTGTGTGTCCTTTCTACCAATTTTGTTTTTTTTTTATTAAGGCCAAAGCACATCCTTTTTTCATGACTTTGGTTTCATCGAATAGATTTATCAATTCGCTAACAAGACCAAGATCTCACGAATACAACATGACTTTAATAAATTGTGACTATTTCACTAACAAGATAATATTAATCACGAGATTTGGCTTTTAGATACAATATTTTCACTGGGACTAGATATTGAGTTTTAGTAGTAGTTTTATATCTTGTAAATAGTGGCTATTAAAGCATCATAATGAGTTTGTAGTTTTAAATGGAATTTTAGTTTTTTTTTTGTGTGAATTTTCTCAATCTTCTTTTTTGGATTCAAGAGGCCCTCTAGTAGATTCACAAGTTTCCTCCAGCATGAAAATCTATTCTACTATTAATAGTAGTACAAATAGTTTAGAAGAAAAACAGTCCTTGAGAGTGTGGGACTGTTTAGAATAGATGCGGAAATCAAAAGAAATCGAAAAAGGCAGAAAATACTTCTTCTATGGAGTAGAAGGTGAAGAAGGAGATGGTGGCAATAAGGGTTTAGAGTATGAGAGTTTCAAACTTACTTTCTCTCTAACACCCTAACACTATTTTATTAAGTCAAATTTGAATAATTACAAGGAGGCCCTTAGTTGGGCAAGAAATTACAAAGATCATAACATAGAAAGGATGGGCCCAGAATAAGGCCCATACAAAAAGGAACATAAACAGTAAGAAAGGATAAACAGCCTATGGGCATTCGGCCCATCTTCTCTACACTCCCCCTCAAGTTGAGCATAGATGTCAATCATGCCAAGCTTGCCAGTTCACCCGAAGAGACCCTTTCTCGAATAAAGTGTCTATCGACTTCAATATGCTTAGTTCTATCATATTGCACTGGGTTGTGAGCAATGTTGATGACGGCCTGATTATCACAGTACAACATCATTGGCTTGTTATGCTCAACCCCTAGTTCCTCCATCAATGATTTTAGCCACAATAGTTCAGAAACTCCATGTGCCATGGCCCTATATTCTGCTTCTGCTGAAGATCGAGCAACAACCGATTGTTTCTTGCTTCTCCAAGAAACAACATTACCAGCCACCAAGCTGCAATACCTATAGTAGATCTTCTGTCATCAATGAAGCAAAGAGTTTATGACTCGTATCAATAGGAGTAGCAACTCGTCTAGCACCCATCTTCCCAATTTTAGAGAGCAAGTCAAGAACATACTTCCTTTGGGAGATAAGAATCCCATCCTTGGATCTAGCAACTTCTATGCCAAGGAAGTATCTTAATTCCCCCAAATCTTTAATCTCAAACTCTGTATGGAGGAAAGATTTGAGACCATGAATTCCTGAAACATCATTACCAGTCACAACGATATCATCTACATACACAATGAGGTATACAGCCAAAGGTCCACTCCTCTTCACAAAAAGAGTATGATCAGACCGTGTCTGTACATAGCCAAAGTTAATAAGTGTTGTTCTAAATCTCTCAAACCATGCTCTAGGGGACTGTTTTAGTCCACAAAGAGATTTCTTCAGCCTACATACCTTTCCTTTCATATCTGTTCCATACATCTCGGGAGGAAGAGACATATAAACCTCCTCATGTAATTCACCATTCAGAAATGCATTCTTTACATCCAATTGATAAAGGGGTCAGTCAAAGTGAGCATCTAGAGATAGAAGAACCCTCACAGATGTCATCTTGGCAACAGGTGCAAAGGTCTCCAAATAATCAATCCCATATGTCTGTGTATAGCCTTTTGCAACCATCCTGGCCTTGTACCTCGAAATGGTGCCATCAGCCTGATATTTGATGGTAAAGACCCACTTGCAACCAACTGGATCCTTCCCTTCAGGCAAATCAACCACTTCCCAAGTGTCATTCTTGTGTAGGGCATCAATTTCAGATATCATAGCATCCCTCCATTCTGGAATGTTAAGAGCTTCCGACACAGACCTGGGAATAGGGTTAGAGGCAACAGAAGAGAGATAGGCAAAGTATGAAGGGGAAAGCAGACTATAAGAAAGGAGTTTGGAAATGCAATGTGCAGTACACTTCCGTTTTCCTTTCCTAACAGCAATGGGAATATCAAGGTTAGGGAAAGATGGCTCCAAGGTGGCTAAAAAAGTACCTGTTGTCTCATCTGCGACTGGAAGTGCATGAGGCTCATGTGTTGTAGGGGAAACAACCTGCTCATTTCTGGATCTTTGCCTTTAATACACCTTGGGATTAAGGATAGGACGATGAGGTAAAGGAGGAAGAACACTGAGACAGGGAGAATGGAACGATTGATCCTTCCTTGATTCATTTGAAGGAGAAGCAGACTCATCAAAAGACTCAACTAGGACAGGAAGAGGAAGAGCAAACACTTGTGACAAATCCTCCCCCTGTGGACAATGTCCTACACAGAGAGGAACCATAAAAGGGAGAAAGCACATCAAAGGTGACATCCATTGAGACATACCGAGTGCCAGTCTTTGGATCAAAACAACAGTAACCCTTCTGTGTGGGGGAATAACCAAGGAAGTTACACTTGTGGACTTTTGGTTCAAATTTATGCCTTTGGACATTGGGAACATGTACATAACAAGTGCAACCAAAGACACGAAGAGGAATAGGAAAAATGTCCTTGTCTGGATGAAGGAGATTGAAGGGAGACTTAAACCCTAAAACCCGGGATGGCATACGGTTTATAAGGTAGGTAGCAGTGAGAACATCACCCCAAAACCTTGTAGGAACATGTGAGGCAAACAAAAAACTTCTTGCAACTTCAACAATATGCCTATTTTTTCTTTCAGCAACTCCATTCTGTTCTGGGATCCTAACACAGGAACTTTGATGAATAACCCCCATGTCAGAGAGATAGCAGGATAAGTTCTTCTCAAAATATTCTTTTGCATTGTCAGATCTGAAAATTTTAATCCTGGTATCAAACTGAGTTAAAACAAATTCATGGAATTGTCTTACAAGTCTTGAAAATTCATCACGGGATTTCATCAATAATATCCAAGTGAACCAAGAAAAGTCATCAATAAACAAGATAAAATATTTGTAGCCATCCATAGAGGGTAAGTGGTAAGGCCCCCACACATCAGAGTGCACAATATTAAAAGGAAAAGAAGATCTTTTATTGCTCAAAGGATAATTGTTTCTACAATGCTTTGACAACTCACAAGATTCACAATGAAGACTGGACAAACTAATTCCCTTGAACAGTTCAGGGAATAAATGACTCAAAGCAAAAAAAGAAAGATGACCCAAACGAAGATGACACAACATAATTCGACTAATAGACTCTAAAGAAACAGACCCAAAAGCAGCATTCCCAAGATGATCGGGGCATTGTCCCGAAGTATCAAGCAGGTATATTCCGTTCGCCTCATGGCCACTCCTAATCACCTTCTAAGACTCAGATCCTGAAAAACAAGTAGGAAGGAAAGAAGGTTACACAACAGTTTAATGACTTGGTTAGACTATTTACAGATAACAAATTTGTATTTAGTCTAGGTACATGAAGGGCAGAGGTTAGGAACAAGGAATCTGTAGCCTTGATGGTTCCCTTGCCAGAAATAGGGGCAAGAGAACCATCGGCTAAGGTGATTTTATCACGTCCAGGAAGCAAATGATATGAAACAAACAAGGTAGAAAGGTTGGTCATATGATCAAAAGCACCTGAATCAATAATCCAAGGGATCTTAAGATTACCTGAAGTGGTTGCATGATTGGTAGAAGCCCTTATACCTGAATGAGCAAATGCAGAAGAAGCTAAATTTCCTGAAATGTTGGAAGAAGAAGTTACACCCTCTAGATGACTGATCATCTTCCCAAACTTTTCATATTCGGCATTCATGGCTGCCAACTGTGCACAAGAAGACATCTCTTCAGTATAGTACTTGTCACTATCTAAACCAGTAGCCACATTTGCACTCCCTGTCCTTTTACTATCATGCTTTTTTTGAAACCGAATGGGAACAAGATTAGGATGTAATTTCCAGCACTTGTCTTTGGTGTGCTTTGGCTTCTTGCAGTACTCACATACAACCTCTTTCTTCTTAGAGCCACTACAAGTCCCTACAACTCCTTTGGGTTTAATCCCCATATTCGCAAAGTGATCACTAATACCAGCCCCTTGAACCTGGACAATCCTTCTGCTTTCTTCACTGCTCACCAATGCATATGCCTGTGACAATGAGACACTCTCCTTTGATAAAATATTCTGTTTTGTGATATCATATTCTGGGTTTAGTCCGGTTAAGAACTCAAACACCTTGTTTCTTTCAACCAGTTTCCTATAGGTCTCTGCATCATTGGTGGTGTCCCAAGTTATAGCTTCTATTAGGTCCATTTCTTGCCGCAGAGACTTCAGGATTGAGAAGTATACAGCTAAAGGTTTCTCCCCCGGCCTTAAATTCTTCACATCACTTCTCAACTTATAGGCTCTAGCCACATTTAGTTTTTGGGAATAGGTTTCTGCAACACTGTCCCAGATTTCCTTTGCTGAATTCATCCATAGATAGTGTTGGCTAATCTGTGGCTGCATTGAGTTCACAAGCCACCCAATAACAGTGTAATTCTCTTGCATCCACTTCTCATAGGATGAATCATCCTCTAGGGGAGCCTTCTTGCTCCGGAGATAAACCCCCACTTTCCTCTACTGCATATATAAATCTTTACCGATTGTGACCATGCCAGATAATTAGTTCCATCCAGCTTGACTGTGGTCACAGTCAATAAAGAATCAACTGGAGTCCCCTGAACTTGTCCAAATTCAGCAACATTCTTGTTTTCAATCTCTGAGGAGTCCATCATGTAAACACTTCAAATAGGATTTCAGCCGACTTCTACAAGTGTACTGATGAGGATGGAGCAAGGACTGTGTTAAACCAGCCTCAAAACAGCAATACACTAAGCCAAACCACACCCGGAAGCTGTGAGAACCAAGTCTAAAGCAACATCTTGTTGTCTACACAAGACACTAAACAACTTGGTTCAGCCTTCAAGAAGTAATCAGAAAACCTCCAAGCATTGTGCACCCAGTCGAAGCTCCTTTTCTAATCAGAAATTCTAGGTACTCACCAAAAAGTACCCCAAAAAGAGCAAAGACCAGTCCGTATTGATGAAGAGGCCTTTTTACAAACACAGTGTGGGCAGCAGAGAAGACCCCACTGTCAAAGGTGAGAAATACCTCAGGAACAGTCCGTACAGGGCCCAAAAACAACCAAATAGAAGCAAAAACTTGCAGCACTGAATCCAAAGATGTTTCGGCAGTTTGACAGTCCAGAAAAGGAATGAAAAACAACCCAGAAATCTCTGGGTTAAACCAGATTAAAAACAGCCGAATAGCTGTACAATTTTCAAAGAAACTTCGGACACTTCAACAGTCCAAAAACAGAAAATAACCCAGAAATAATTGAGCACAACTTGCAATCTCTGACTTAAGCTCCAAATCAGAAACCGAACTGTTCTTTTTCTCTGATTCTTCCTGGTCACCAAACCACTCCAAGAGATTTGAGTCTTGGGCACCCTCCAATGACCTCCAAGAATCAGGCGACACAAGCTGAAGCTTCCAGCCCTAGAACACTCTCATGTAGTCGGCTGGACTACACCCACATGAGAGCCCAAGCCAAGTTCAGGCCTGCTCTGATACCAACAAGAAAAACAGTCCTTGAGAGTGTGGGACTGTTTAGAATAGATGCAGAAATCAAAAGAAATCGAAAAAGGCAGAAAATACTTCTTCTATGGAGTAGAAGGTGAAGAAGGAGATGGTGGCAATAAGGGTTTAGAGTGTGAGAGTTTCGAACCTACTCTCTCTCTAACACCCTAACACTATTTTATTAAGTTAAATTTGAATAATTACAAGGAGGCCCTTAGTTGGGCAAGAAATTACAAAGATCATAACATAGAAATGATGAGCCCAGAATAAGGCCCATTACAAAAAGGAACATAAACAGTAAGAAAGGATAAACAGCCTATGGGCCATTCGACCCATCTTCTCTACAAGTTTAAATCCTAATTACTTCACTGCCCATGTTTAAGATTTTTCATGACTTCATTTGCCCTTCAACAAAAACAAAAGATACTATTTGTAGTAATCTAATTAAAAAAAAATCTTCCCTTTTTTATTGGATTTCTATTTCTATAATTAGATTCCTTTTTTGCATTGAATTACATTAACAATGTGGTGTACAGAGTACAGTAACTCCCAAGTTTCCAAGTTAAACATGGAAACCAACTCTATAAACAGAGTCTGGATCCTCTAGATAAGATACATGTTGTCATTTTTTCTTTTCTTTTTTTTTAGCTTTTCTCCTTTTTGTCTGAGACATAAATATAACAGGTCTACAAAGAAATGACTATGCTTCCCAAATCCCATCTCTCGGGTAATATAATGTTGTACGCATTTGCACGTAGCTGCTTTTAGGTTAGTTAAATGTCAACAAGCTAGACGGGATTATTCATCAAAGAAGATAAAGATAAAGAAAAAGCATCGGCTTGAGATTAGGCTCTTCTTAGTCCCTGGGTGAGACTAGGTTGTTTCAGTCAGGTTTATCTTGCCAAAGTTTTGTCACTCCCCAGATAAGATACCTTGTGTAAATTAAAATTGGACTTGTCCTAGGGGTGCAACTTAGGTCAGGTTGGGTTGGGAATTTGTTAAAATTTCAATGGGCCTGAACCCTAACCTGAGCCTAATCAAGGATCAGAATATCAATATGCCTGATACTCAAAGTTAGGTATTGGTGTGTATCGATATGACCAATTTTTTTGAGGAAAGAATAACCAAATTTCATTAAAGCAAGAAAAGTACATGAGAAGATGTACATGGCAGGGGTAGAACCCCAAAGCTTACAGAGGAGGAATTCTATCACGATACAGTTCTTCCAGAAATACACCCCATTTGGCTAAACCATCTGCTATGTGATTTAGTTCCCTAGAAATCCAAGTTAGTCTTGAATTTAGGCAGTTCAGGGAGTCCCTAGCCTCTGCCAAGTAATGGTTCAGTCTCCAAGGTCCCCCCTCCTTTTCCTCTAACCATTTTATAGTATTTGCCGAGTCTCCTGCAATTATTAAGTTCTGGATTCTGTATCGATATGACCAATACTCTCTTTTTTTTTACTTTCTTTTTTATTTTATAATCACTAGAGGGTTTTGATCTTGGGTTTTTTTCTTATTTTATAATCATTAGAGGGTTTTAATCTTGGGGTTTTAACCATTCAGTCCACCCCTGGGGTGGAGCTAAGATTTCTAGGGGTGGACTGAATCCTGACCGTGGATTGATGCCAAATCCACGGGCAGGATGCGGTTTATAGGAGGGCTACTAGTAGACTAGGAGGGGGCTGCAATTTCAGATTTCTGAGGTGGATTGCAGTCCACTTATCCCTTTAATCTTTCATTGGAATGCTTTTAATGTTTAAAAAAACTGTGTATCGGTGTATTCAAGTGTATCTAGGTACACCGATAAGAATACAATAGGCCCAAAAATATGCAACTCAAGGCTCAAGGTCCACAGTCTATTGTCACCAAAGTAAAGATGGTAGGGAATTTGGTCTGGTTTTGCTGAATGTTAGGCTTAAACGAACTAGGATTGAGATTATGATCGGTTTACAAGGTTCAAAACAAACCCAAGGTTTTAGGTTCTATTGGTGCTAGCAGAGCTCATTATCTACTAGTGCAAACAGATGGTTTTTGAGTATGTTTCTATTCCTATATAGTGGACTTAGGTTGCTTCAATTAACGAATTAGCCCAACTTAAAATCTGAAATATTGGCTTAATGAGCTATGATATTTTATTAATCTTTGAGCATGGCACCTTTAGCTTGGAATGTATTATTATAGAAATACATCTTAAATGCATTTATTGTCAGCAAAAATGGTTAATCCCCATAAGAAATAGTTCCTTGTGAGCTTCCCTATGCAATATTTGTTAAAGAAGTGTTCAAAAGTAATATTTGATAATATTAACACAGCAAAAATTTCAACTTTTTTTGGCTACTGTCAAAAAATTTTTAATTCAACCACATAAAATAAGATGCACGCTTGCATAATTATGATGCAGTATATATTTATGTGATATGACAACAAATCATGCAAAATATTGAAAATTTGAAACCAAAGATAATCAAGTAAGGGCATATGAAAAGGCTACGCACCTTCTCTTGGCGCCATTTTTCTTCCCACTGTGAATCCAAGATTTTATCAGCCATTTCTCTCTGAGCATTGAGAAGAACTGTCATCTCATATAACTTCCTTGGATCTTTGAGCTCTTCATCACTCCAAGAAGATGCATCCAATGGAAGGTTCAGCTCCTGCCAATACTCCATATTAAGAAAGGTTTTGAACTTTGGACTTAGTGCGACGTCAGCTTGCAAATCCAGGATGAGTGTTAGGGATTGATGGTTGTTTGAGTAGTTAAGACTAAAGAAGGTCACCACCAAAGAACAACATATTCTGGCCAAAATCTGACTGTTTCAGAAAAAGTCCTAAACTATGGTTTTTCCCCTTTGATAAGTATTTAATCATATACCAAAAAGCTAAATGGGGCAAAGCATCATATACGATACTTGTATGGTCTGTTATGTTATTACTCATGTCATGTACAACATATGCAATCTCTACATTCCATCAAAAGAGAAGATGTGCTTTTCCAATCATCACAAAAATATGAAAAAAGTGACTGATTAAAATTTGAAAAAGTGGAAGATCAAAGAGGATTTTAGTGACCCTTTGATCTAAGAAACTTCCATTTCCAATACTCTCAAACTTTACTCTTTACATTTACACCAACATTAAAAGGAGTCAAAACCCAAAGTCCTCTCCCACTCTTTGAGAAACCATGCACCAGGCATAACAGCATGAGCCCTTACAAAATTAAAGGCCATTACCTAATGTTGGTCTTGGTCCCAGCTATTTTGGGTCTTGGGAGGGGTAAATTGGGTATACTCCCAACCTTTGGCATTTCCTTTTCACACTAAATGGCTGCCCGCTGCCCTCATACTTGAACATGCATTCTCACCCTTGCCAACCCGAGATTTTATCATTATACCAAGTAATGACCCTAAACATGCCCTTCAAAAGTTCTTTAGAACCGATTTCTCACCTATGACCAAAGGAGTAAGGATACATTCATTGCACACTTAAGATTGGAGAAATTCAATGTGACCTCTCCCCATACCTTGGTTGAATAACAAATATGAGATTGATGAGGATGTCACCCATAGAATTAGAGAAAGATGGGCAAAAATGGAGGGATGCATCCAGATTCTTATGTGATATGCAAATACCACTTTGGCTAGAAGGAAAGTTCTATAAAATATTTGTAAGGCCATCTATGTTGTATGGAATAGAGTGTTAGGCAGTTAAGAAACAGCATGCCAAAAAAATAAGTGTGATAGAAATGTGAATGCTTAGATGGATGAGTGGTAGAACTAGGAAGGACAGGGTTAGAAATGAAGTCATACAAAGGAACCCTGGAGTAGCTCCAATAGGTGATAAAATGGGAAAAAGTAAATTGAGATGGTTACGTCATGTGCAAAGAAGACCATCAATAGCACCTATTTGGAAAAAAAAGGGTGATCTGTTACAAGTTGAAGGGACTAGAAGAGCTAGGGGCTTGGGTAGAAGCAATAAGAAATGATTTAGCAATATATATATATATATATATATATATATATATATATATATATATATATATCATAGGACTTCATTACACATGTTGTTAAACTCACCTCTCAAAAAAAAGTATACACTCTAAGGGTGGTTATTTCCACTGATAAATGTATTTACTTAATTACTTCGAGGAGTGTGGGACCCATATTAACAATGATTAGAAATACATATACCCTTCTTATTGAATGTTATAATTTTTTTTCTAAACATCTATTTTCTTAACATAGTTTCTTACCTCAAATAAAAGACCCAACACAAAGGCTTTTAATACCTTCCATTGGTGCCAGTCCCATTCTTCTGTATAAAATGGGTTGTTATTTATAAATAAAACCTGATTTAATCTCCTAAATGAAATAAAAACTAACTTAAATTTACCATGTGGACAGTGGGTCCCAAACAAAATAAATAGGAATAGTTACCCCATAGTCAGTATGGGATGGTCATTAACTTGTCTAATATATATAGCAAATTCCTCATACAGGAGGGCTTCTTCAAATACATAGCTATGCCTTCCTCTCAGAAAAAGGGACTAAACAATGTGGATCCTATATGAATCTAAAGACATACTGTTTCCTGACTTAAATTTAACCACCAATAAAATCCAATTTAGTTTCCTGGGCCAAATAAAAAGCCCAACACAAATGTTTTTAACACTTACCAATTAGCATGTATTTTTTTAGTTTCTAAGTCAAACTAAAAAAAAAAAAAAAAACAGAAGTGCAAAAGCTTCAAGATGGAGAAGCTGGATGAAAGTGTGCATTTCCACTCCAAGATTCTCTGTGCTTGTTAATGGTGTAGCTAGAGGCAACTTCAAAAGTTCAAGAAGTTTAAGGCAAGGGGACCCCTCATCTTCACTCCTCTTTTTTATAGTGATGGAAGGTCTTAGTAAATTGGTGGATAAGGCTGTGGAGCTGTTGGAGGGTTTTGAAGTGGGCCCAAATGGTACATCTATTCCTATTCTGCAGTGTGCAGATGACACCCTCTTTTTTTGCAAGGCATCGGAGAATCAAGTTCCAAATCTGAAGCATCTCCTTTTCTGGTTTGAGATTGTATCAGGGCTAAAGGTGAACCTAGCAAAAAGTGAAATGATAGGTTGGGAGAGGTTTCTAACATTCAGAGTTTGGTGTTGGGCTGCAAAGTAGGCCTTCTACCCACTAACTATTTGGGCTGCCACTTGGTGCCAAATGCACATCCAAAGCCATCTGGAGTCCAATCTTAGAGAGGATGGATAAAAAATTGGCCACTTGGAAAGCAAGGTATCTCTCCAAATGTGGGAAGGTAACTCTTACTAAAAGTGTTTTAGCAAGCCTGCCAACCTATTTTATGGCTCTTTTTCCAATCCCCTCAGAGGTAGTGGAGGTTTTAGAAAAAAAGATGAGAGATTTTCTTTGGGTGGGATGGAAAGACCCACACAAGTATCATCTTGTGAACTGGGGCCAGATCTGCAAACCCCAATCACAAGGGGGCTTGGGGATAAGAAATTTAAAGTCCTTCAACCTAGCCTTATTAAATAGTTGGTTTTGGAGGTTTGCTGCCAAGCCAGATAACCTATGGAGGAAGGTAATAGCTAAGATATATGGACCAAATAAAATGGATGGGACAGTGGTTCTCCCTTTTTGACTTATGGTTGTAGTCTGGAAAGGAATTTGTAAGGCTTCCACGGTTCCACCCATTTTAGACGATGCATCAGGTTTAAAATAAGAGATGGTAGAAGGATCAGATTCTGGTTAGATCCTTGGATTGGGAAGAGCTCTCTCAAAGAGTTGTTTCCCACTCTGCTCAATTTGGCAGTTGATAAAGAGGTGCTGGTAGCTGACTCTTTAGTACTGAGGGGTAATAACATTTGCTTGACTCCTTTAAGAAGGGACTTTTAATGATTGGGAGATTCAACAGGTAGGAAATCTCCTAGCTCTTCTCCACAATCAGGCTTTGAACTTACAAACTCAAGATTCAAGAGTGTGGAAGTGGAACAGGCCAGGAGAGTTCTCAGTAAAATCCTTTTACAGCTTTAGAGTATGAGAAAATGAAGCCCCTTTTCCTAGCCAGGCCATTTGGGGGGACAGTGGCACCCTCAAAAGTTAAATTTTGTGTATGGGTGGCAGCTTTAGAGAAATGCCTCACCAAAGAAATGTTGCTGAAGAGAGGTTTTATTTGCAATGACCTGAGATGCAGCTTTTGTAGTGTGGAGGCGGAAACAGTTAATCATCTGTTTTTACATTGCAAGTTTTAACAGAGATATGAAGCTACTTTCTAAAGATCCTAAAGGTAAGTTGGAGCATACTTGCCTCAGTTAAAGCATTCTTGGAGGCATGGCATATACCAGGGGTGACAAAGAAAGGGAAAGTCTTCTGGTCCTCCATTCCTTTGGCAAATCTCTGGGCTGTGTAGATTGAAAGGAACAGTAGGATTTTTTTATCACAAATCCTCCTCTGAAGCTGAGGTCATCAACATGTCTATAGGGCTTGTTATAAGTTGGTTGCCTATACTCTATACATACAGGTTTTAAAGAAGATACAACTGATTGTACTCTTTGAGGATGGCCTTTTTTGAGGTCCTTCTGGTTTGTTTTTGTACAGCTTCTCATTGTACAAAGGACCTTTTGATTAATACAATTATGCTTTACTTTTTCTCAAAGCTTCTGAGACTTGCTACATGGATAGAAGGCCATTATCCAATGTTGGTCCAGCTATTTGGGGTCCTGGGTGGAAGGGGTGGACTCGATACAGACCTAATCAATCTTGCGCAGCTTTTTGCATAAAATGGCTGCTCTCAGACTTGAACCCATGTTCTCATACCATTACACCAGGCAATGGCCTGCCATTTAGATAGTGGGTCCAAAATAAAAGTACACGTATTGTTGCCCAATGCTCAGGGTTGGGATCATTATCTACTTCTTACTTAAACAAGTGACTCCATAAGGCATGCAAGTTTGTTTCCAGTTCACTTTCTTATCCCATTAACTACTAATATCAGTCATTAGTTGTATAACTCAAATGCATTGAGAACATCCAAGTTCTCTTCTAGAAAGTCACAATTGCAAGGATCACTATTTATAGAATAACACTTCTTGGCAACCAATGCTTTTAAACTCCCTCATCTAATAACACTTTGCTCCCATTCTCTTTCATCACTATCACTTCACCATCATCATACATCTACCTTAATTCACCTAAGCAGGGATGGCAGCACAAAAACCTCCTCAGATATTCACCTCTTTTTTTTTTTTTTTTTTTTTTTTCTGAGGAAAGATAACTTTCATTAAAAATCAAAAGGAGGAGGATGTACATGAGAAGATGCACAAAGACCAAGAAGCCCAAAAAAAGACAAAAAAAAAAAAAAAGAAAGGCAAAGTGCTATCACTATACAATGAAGCTATTCAACTCTAAAGGACAGAACTTATGTAGTTATGTAGAACCACTCATACTTTCATGCAACTCTAAGAAATGGCTTACTTTGCTAAAGTTAATTTGTGTTTGAATTTCAAAGTATTACTGCACTGAAACAGCTAAAACTCTTCAAGAAGACACCTGTTTAGTTATTTTCCTCCCCACTGGCCACCAACCTTAAGATAGAAATGGCGAAAAGAAACCACAGGAGCCAAGATAATTTGGGGTAAAGGATATTGCAGTATATCCTTTAGATTTCTACTTCAAAAAGAAAGAATTGGTGCAATGAAGACACTAGTAAAATTCAAAAGATTTGAAGCTTGCAGGTTTAACATGAAAAAAAAATGGTGGTGATAAAGAGTTTGAGCAGCAACAGAATGAATCCTCGTATGACTGGATTGTGGAACAAACGGGAATACAAGTCACATGAAAACTTGCATGGTTTTGAGTTTAGAGTTTAGACCGGTTCACTAATTTTAAACAAGAAGCCAACCAGATAAAAATCTTTGTATAGGATATAGGAAACCTGTTGCAAAGGAAGGTGATTTATCCATAAGCAAGAGAGCTCTCTCTGCAAGTTCTTAAGCTGTGGTTGTTGAAGAACCAATGTAAGGCATAAATGTAAAGTGCAAGATCAAATAACCAGAATGGCATACTGCAACTTATCTGCAAGATCAGGTATGCTACTAATAAAATTATATAGGAGACAAAACATATCATTTTTTTAGGTGAGAAAGTTTGTAATGGTGGTAGAAATCCTTTGTGTGTCATTTATTTAGAAGGCAAAGCAACATCTTTTCTGTTGGTGATTTAAAATTTTATTAATGAAGAAAATGCATAAATATAGAGAGCTGCCAGATAGTATCAAAGGGTGACCACAGTCACTGTACCCTATTCCAACTCATTTTTACATAGACAAAAAACTGTGTACCCTCTTTCTTGTTCATGCATCCAGCAAAAAAAAAAACAGAACTGGTTTCTGTTGCAATAAAGATCAACATACAAAGGAAGTTTATGAACTCAAGAACTAAAAAAGTAAGAAAAGGGCAACACAAATACTTACACCCCAATTATCCGGCCGTGGTGGGACATCAAGCTTCATGACTTCTGCCTCTAAAGCCTTCCTAGCTTTATAATAAGGGATGTTTTTCACAACTACTGGGTCATCTCTTGCACGAACCGGATCTATGGAGATGAGGGCCTACTAATGCAATATATTTCCAAAGTCAGAATTTTTACAAAGATTAAACCTTTTGGAATCTCTGCTGTTATTCAATATCTGTCAAGAGTAGGTACTGTAAGAAATTTCTGCTACCCACTTCCTGTAAGTGCTCCCAGCCAGGTTTTCTCTTGGCCACTGCATCACGAATTTGATCATATCGCATAGACTCCTAGGCCAAAAGAGCATAATATCATCATGAGGAGAGGAAACAAGTATGAAATTGCACAATTGTTAAACTTGGATAAACTAGCTAATTAGTGTCCCTAAAATGAGAAACCATGAAATGAAAGTGATGAAAATGTTTAAGATTTTCAATGTTCAAAAGCCATAATGTAAAATAAGTATCATTTTCCATGCTTCATCATGAATTCATGATACTAAGGACGCCAGAACTTGAATAGAAGCATTTGAACAGCACAAAAGTTTGAAGAAATAAATAGTAAGAAGATAAACCAAAGGTATATGAGGCTTACTAAGTTTCTTCACTTACAAACAATAAAGACTATAGATGTAAACCGGTCCTAAAATAGGTGTAAACTTAAAAAATTAGAGAGAAAAAGGAGGAAGAAAAGTAAGAGCAGCAGTACAAGAGAAGAAGATGGAGAAAAGAGGAGGAAGAAGAAGAAAAGTTCGAATAATCCTTCCCTCCCTTCTCTAATCCTTTTTAGTAAAAATTCATGTTAAAATAATTACATGGGCGGCCAGCTAGGCAGTAACATAAAGAGATCAAACAAAAAGAAATAACAGGCCCATTAGCTAACAGAAAAATAGAAAAAATATTACGAGAGAAGATACTAGGACCCATTCGGCCCAGTCTCTTTACAGTCCCCCTCAAGCTGAGCATAGATGTCAATCATGCTCAGCTTGCTTATATAGTGTCATTTTCCCTCTCGGAATTCCCTTGGTCAAGATATCAGCCAATTGTTCTTCTAATGTGATGAATGGCAAAAAAACTTCTCCTGAGGAAATTCTTTCCCTTATAAAATGTCTATCAACCTCAATGTGCTTAGTTCTATCATGTTGAACAGGATTATGTGCAATATTGATAGCTGCTTGGTTGTCACAGTAGAGCATCGTAGGCTTCTCATAGTCAACCCCCAATTCTTCTAAAAGGGATCATAGCCACAGTAATTCCGACACACCATGTGCCATTGCCCTATATTCTGCTTCAGCTGAGGATCTAGCAACTACAGACTGTTTCTTACTCCTCCATGACACAATGTTCCCAGCGACCAGAGCACAATAACCTGAGGTGGATCTACTATCATCAATACATCCTGCCCAATCAACACCAGTGAAAGCTTCCAGCTTCATGTGTCCATGTTTGGCAAATAGAATACATTTCCCTGGAGTACCTTTTAGGTAACACAGAACCCTTTCTACAGCAGCTAAATGAGTATCTCTGGGAGAATGCATAAATTGATTAATAACACTTACGGCATAGGAAATGTTCGGCCGAATCATGCAAAGATATAACAACTTCCTAAGCAGTCTCTAAAACACCAACTTATCAGATAAAAGGTCACCATTTGTAGCAGAAAACTTATGATTGGGATCAATAGGAGTGGAGATTGGTTTAGCTCCAAGTTTACCAGTCTCAACAAGGAGGTCAAGGACATATTTACGCTGAGAAATGAATATACCATCCTGAGATCTAGCAACTTCAATGCCCAAAAAATACCGAAGATCTCCCAAATCCTTTATCTCAAATTCAGAGTTAAGAAATCTTTTGAGTTTACTGACCTCTTGAGTGTCATTACCTGTGACCACAATATCATTAACATAAACTATCAAAAAGGTCACCAGAGAGACATTTCTCTTCAAGAACAAGGTATGATCAAATTGAGTTTGTGTGTAACCAAACGAAACAAGAACAGCCCTGAACCTCTCAAACCAAGCCCGAGGAGACTGTTTGAGAACATAAATAGATTTTTGCAATTTACACACATTGCCTTGCATTTCCTTCCCATATACCCCTAGAGGCAAAGACATATAGACCTCTTCATGTAGGTCTCCATTCAAGAAGGCATTTTTAACATCAAACTAGTGTAGGGGCCAATAAAAAGTAGCGGCTAGAGATAACAAAACCCGGACTGAGGTCATCTTAGCTATAGGAGCAAATGTCTCAAGACAGTCAATACCATACATCTGAGTATAGCCTTTAGCAACCAGCCTAGCCTTAAACCTCTCAATAGATCCATCAGAGTGATATTTAATGGTAAACACCCATTTACAACCCACTGGTTCCTTCCCTTTAGGCAAGTCAACAATATCCCAAGTATGTTTCTTATGCAAAACTTCCAATTCAGCCATCATAGCATCCCTCCATTCAGGTTTAGATAAGGCTTGCGGTACGGACATGGGTATCACATGGGAAGAAACAGAAGCAAGAAAAGAGTAATAGGAAGGAGATAGAAGGCTGTAAGACAAGTGTTTGGAGATACAATGGGTTGTACACTTGCGCTTGCCCTTGCGGAGAGCAATAGGAAGGTCAAGGTCTAGGAAAGATGTAGATGGGTCAGAGGAAGGCTGACCTGTTACCTCAATAATGATGGGAGGAGCAAGAGGCTCTTTTGTAGGAGTGGAAACAACTTGCCCACGTCTGAATCTGTGCCTCTGGTACCACCTTTGGAGAATAGGATGAGGAGGAATTACAGGAGAATGAGGTGGTGGAGGAACAAGAATATTGGAGGTATGTCCAGTGGGAAAAGTGAACACCTCATGAGAGGATTCAAGAGGAATGGGAAGAGGAGCAGCTAGAGACATAGCAAAGGGTTCTTCAGATTTCTCCCCCTCAGGAGAAATACTAAAGAAAGGAGTTAGCTCAGCAAATGTGACATCCCGAGATACAAAATGGGTGCCACGAACTGGATCAAAACAGCAATATCCCTCTGTGTGGAGGCATATCCCAGAAAAACAAATTTACGAGCCTTAGGTTCAATTGTGCCTTTGATGGCTGTGAACATGCACATAGCAAGTGCACCCAAAAACACGGAGAGGAAGAGAAAACAGATCCTCATCCGAGAAGAGAAGGCTACAAGGGATTTTGAAGTTAAGAACCCGGGAGGGCATACGGTTGATAAAAAATGTAGCAGTAAGAAGAACATCTCCCCAAAATTTTATAAGAACATGGGATGCAAACGGGAGGGATCTGGCAACTTCAACCACATGTTGGTACTTCCTTTCCGCCACACTGCTCTGTTGTGGAGTGTAGGAACAAAAACTTTGATGAATAACCCTAAAAGTTTCAAAATAGGCGGAGAGGGTTTTCTCAAAATACTCCTTAGCATTATCAAAACGGAATATTTTGATCCGAGTGTTAAACTGGGTGAGGATGGATTCATGAACATTTTGCACAATAGTTGGTACTTCATCCATGGATTTCATGAGATAAATCCAAGTGTAACGAGAGTAGTCATCAATAAAAAGGATAAAGTACCTCTAACCCCCCATAGTTAGCAAATGATATGGCCCCCACACATCAGATTGAACAATATGAAAATGAGAAAGAGATCTTTTATTGCTTACTGAATAAGAATGTCTACAATGCTTTGTTAGTTCACACGACTCATAATGAAGACTCGATAAAGACACTCCCTTAAACATATCTGGAAACAAATGACTCAAAGCAGAAAAAGACAAATGACCGAACAGAAAGTGACATAACAAGACTTTGTCAATGGACTCTGACAGGACTGACTCTAAGGCAACTCCATGAGGTGGTCCAAAAACTCTATCTGGTGTGTCCAGCAAGTATATTACGTTCGCCTCATGGCCACTCCCAATCACCCTCTGAGATTGTAGGTCCTGAAAAACAAAATGAGTGGGAAAAAAGGTTATGCTACAATTCATGAATTTAGTTAAGATGCTAACAGATAAAAGGTTTGTATTAAGTTTAGGGACATGAAGGACAAAGGATAAATAAAGGGTGTCAGAGGTCTTTATATCCCCTTTACTAGAAATGGAAGCAAGAAACCCATCAGCAAGGGATATTTTCTCTTTACTAGAGAGGAGGTGGTATGAGCAGAAGAGATTAGACAGGCTGGTCATATGGTCTGATGCACCGGAATCAAAAATCCAAGGGATTTTATGATTACCCTGAAACTGAAGCATGATTTGCAGAAGCACGAATACCTGAGTGAGCAAATGCTGATGATGATGATGTGTTGCTGGAAGAGTGAGATGAAGAAACAGTAGCTTCCAAGTGATTTAGCAACCTCCCATACTTTTCAAAATCCGCCTTCATTGCTGCCAACTGCTCAATGGTTGATTTTTCTTCTCTCCTTATTTCCTCCTTCAAGTAATGTAGCAACATTAATTGTCTTAGGCTTTCCTGCCTGATTGCCCTTCTTAGAACTGTTGTTATTCTTAAACCTGTCAGGAAGAAGCTCAGGATGAAACTTCTAGCAAGTGTCCTTTGTGAGCCTCGGTTTCTTGCAATATTCACATATCTGATCCTTTTTCTCAATAGGACCCTTTGGCTTTATTCCAGCATGTGCAGAGTGTTCTGTAGGTGGACTCTGTAACTGAACCCGTAGCCTACTCTCCTCACTGCTTATCATAGCATATGCCTGGGAAAGAGTAACCTCATCTTTGGTCAGGATATTTTGCCTAATGATGTCAAACTTGGGGTTGAGTTCAGTAAGAAATTCAAACACCCTATTTCTCTCCACCAACTTCCTATACATTTCAGCATCATTCTTACTCTCCCATACAACTGTCTCCATAACATCAATTTCTTGCCATAGGGATTTCAGTATAGAATAGTAGATTGCTACACTGTTCTCCCCCCTGTCTTAGGTTTTTCATGTCACTTTTCAACTTGTAGACTCTAGCTACATTCAACTTCTGTGAATATATCTCAATAACACTGTCTCATATCTCCTTGGCCAAAGACATCCAGAGATAATGCTGACTTATATGAGGTTGCATAGAGTTGACCAACCATCCAATGACTGTATAGCTCTCCTGCATCCATTTCTCAAATTCAGGGTCTGTCTATTCAGGTTTTACTTTACTACCTGTGAGACTCAAGTTTTCCTCCATTACAGACAAATTCTTATGGATTGTGCCCAAGCAAGATAATTTGTCCCATCTAGCTTGATTGTGGTCACACCAATCAAAACGGAATCTATCGAGCCGAGGCCGGAAACCGGCACTTGCTTGAACTCACTTTCGTATGGCTCCATTAATCAAACGAAAACCAAAAAGCCAGAAATTTGGTCGATAAAAACTTACTTGATGTCAAACCAGAACCCAGATGCTTGAAAACTGGGGTTTTACTCCGTCCAGCTATTGGGGGGAAGAGAGAAGATGCAGCCGCTCCTACCAGAGCTTCCCAATCTCTTCCAAACCTGAATCGCCCTCTTTTAAGAGTCAAAAGACACCTCCCAAGCACAGAGCGCCACACCCAAAGCTTCACTGTTACCTGTGCCTTTGAAAATCTCTAGTCGGCTAGGGTTTTGGACAGCAACAGAACAACACCACTTCTTGGCAATATCCAACCAGATCTAAACTCTCCAAACCCTCTACCAACTAGGCCAGAGATCCTTTGAGCTATAGAGAACCTATCTCTCCATACACTCTCTTAATCGAAGGGTGTATGGGAAAAGAGGAAGAAGAAAAGAAGGAAGAAAAAACCTGCTCTGATACCAAGATGTAAACCAGTCCTCAAAATAGGTGTAAACTTAAAAATTAGAGAGAAAAAGGAGGAAGAAAAGTAAGAGCAGCAGTACAAGAGAAGAAGATGGAGAAAAGAGGAGGAAGAAGAAGAAAAGTTCGAATAATCCTTCCCTCCCTTCTCTAATCCTTTTAACTAAAAATTAATGTTAATATAATTACAAGTATGCCCTTAAGTGGGCGGCCAGCTAGGCTGTAACATAAAGAGATCAAACAAAAAGAAATAACAGGCCCATTAGCTAACAGGAAAATAGAAAAAATATTACAAAAGAAGATACTAGGACCCTTTCGACCCAGTCTCTTTACAACTATGATAAAAGCTAAATCTACTATCCCAGGACAAGAAGATCAGTTTAAGAACTCTCACGAGTGCTTATGACAAGGTAGGGGGAGGGGATTTCAAGGGTGGATTTTCAGTAGTAGTCATTTTATCCTACCAAACCAAATAACCAAAGCTTTCATGGATGCTCAGCAAATGAACCAAAAGAAAACTTTTATAGGATAAAGGCACAAAACCTTGGTTAATATTCACTTCTTGTTCTTCATGTTACAATTTTATAGGCAAACCACTACCCTAGTTACATAAATATGTTTTCCTATGTACATAATTATCTTAATTCATATTTATACAATAGTGAGGCCTGCTAGATGCAATCATATAATTTGATTGCGCTTGCAAGTGAACTTCCAAGATGGACACATAAAACAACTGCTATATCTAATAAATCAATGATTAAGCTATTATGTATGTCCTCTTGAAATAGCATGTAGGTGTTCAAGACTGCTATCAGTCTTGATCACTAAGAAGTTTCAGATTCGATGAGAAGAGAAAGTGAAGAAGAAGTAGAAGAAAGAGTGGTGAGAGAGCAGTAGAACACAAATTTTGAGGAAAAGAATAGAATGTCAATCATTCTACCGCCGCCACTTTAATTTAATATATATGTGTTATGCTAGTTACATGAAAGGACATATCTGCCCTTGGTGTTTAAATCATAATTGCTAACACATAACAAACAATATAAAACTGAAGAATAAATAGCAACTAGGAATAACAGAATAACAAATTGACCACAACTGTGACTAGATACATTCTACCCTACAAACAAAGTGGGACCACAACTGTGGGGCCCACATCAATGTTCTCTACACTCCCCCTCAAGTTGGGAGTATATGTTCATCATTCCCATCTTGGATAGATCCGCTTCTAGTTTCTTTCTTGATACAGCTTTAGTGAGGATGTCTGCTAGTTGCATACTGGATGTGATGTAAGGGAGGCATACTTCTTGAGATGAGACCCTCTCTCGTACAAAGTGGCGGTCAACTTCAATGTGTTAGGTTCTGTAATGTTGTACTAGATTATGTGCTATATTAATGGCGGCTTGATTATCGCAGTACAGCATCAAAGACTTCTCATACTCAATACCCAACTCCTCAAGTAGAGATCTTAGCCATAGGATTTCAGCCACTTCGTTGGCCATGGACCCATATTCTGCTTTAGCACTTGACAGGGAGACAACACTTTGTTTCTTACTTCTCCAGGAGACAAGATTTCCTCCCGCAAGGGCACAATATCCTGAGGTAGACCTTCTGTCATCAACACTCCCAGCCCAATCAGCATCCGTATAGACCTCCACCTTCATGTGATTGTTGTTCTTGAATAGTATACCCCTACCTGGGCATCTCTTCAAGTAGGCTAAGATTCTTTCTACCGCAAGAAGATGTGTGGTTCTAGGAGAATGCATGTACTGACTGACAACACTAACAGCATAAGTAATATTTGGCCGAGTGAGGCAGAGATATAGGAGCTTTCCTACCAATTGCTGGAACATAACTTTGTCTTCAAGAAGCACCCCATTCTCGGCACTAATCCTGTGGTTCTGTTCAATTGGTGTATCTGCAGGTTTGACACCTAATTTTCCAGTTTCTACCAACAGGTCTAGGACATATTTCCTCCAAGAAATAAAGATCCCCTGTTTGGATCTAGCAAACTCAATACCCAAAAAATACCAGAGTACACCAAGGTCCTTCACCTCAAATTCTTGAAGAATAAGCTATTTAGGAGACTCAATCTCATGACTATCATTCCCCGTGACCACAATATCATCAACATATACTGCCAGTGGTGTCAAAGAGGACTCCACCCTCTTGATGAATAGGGTATGATCTGATTGGGCTTGTACGTAACCAAACTTCACAAGAGCTAATCTGAATCTATCGAACCAAGCCCTAGGTGACTGTTTCAAACCATACAAAGCCTTGTTGAGCCGGCAAACCTTCTTACCTATTTCTGCATCATAGAATCTAGGAGGCAAACGCATGTAAACTTCTTCCTGCAGATCTCCATTCAGAAAGGCATTTTTCACGTCCATTTGGTATAAAGGCCAAGTGTGACTTGCTGCAAGGGACTAGGACTCGAATAGTAGTCATCTTGGCTACCAGTGCAAAGGTCTCCAAGTAATCTATGCCATAAGTCTGTGTAAACCCTCTTGCAACTAACCGAGCTTTATACCTCTCAATAGATCCATCTGCATTATGCTTCACCATAAATACCCAGTTGCATCCAACTGGTTTCTTTCCTTTGGGCAAATCAACTACCTCCCAGGTGTTGTTTTTCAGCAAGGCATCCATCTCAACTTGCATTGCATCTTTCCATTCAGGAACGGATAGGGCTTCTTGCACTATTCTTGGAATAGGGACATTGGAAATGGAACTAAGGTAGGACCCGTAGGTAGGAGATAGGCGATCATAGGATAAAAAATGGGAAATACAATGGGTTGTGGATGTGGTACAATGTCGTTTCCCTTTACGGACTGCAATCGGAAGGTCAAGATCATCTGTAGAGGAAGTCTCTGTGGGGCTCTGGGACTGTAGTATCTGGACCTGGAGCTGCAGATGAGATTGGAGCTGGCCTAGACTACTGATGATAATGATCAACCTGCCTGCACCGCCTGTGATAAACCCGCAACTCTTAATCCCTCTGACCACCCTCACCATTGCAGCTCTCCCTCAACTCCTGATCCCCCTGACTACCCTCACCATTGCAACTCTCATCACCCAATGGAATAGGTAGAGGAACTGCCCCACTCTCATTGCTCTCCCCCTGAAGACAAGAACTCAAACCCCCACTCTCACTGCTCTCCCCTTGAGGGGAAACCCGAGGAATAGGGTGTCCCCTCAAAGAAAGTGACATCCATGGAGACAAACTTCCTCCCGGAAACAGGATCATAGCAGCAATAACCCTTTTGAGTTTGTGCATAACCAAGGAAGATGCATTTGGAGGCTTTGGGTTTGAACTTCGAGTGATGGGGTCCAAGAAGCTGAACAAAGCAACTACAACCGAATGTCTTAAGAGGAATAGAAAACAAGTCCTCACGTGGGTGTAGGAGGGAAAAAGGAGATCGCATATCAAGGACCCTGGAAGGAACCCGATTAATAAGGTATACCGTCGTGAGGATAGCATCACCCCAGAAGCAAATAGGAACATTGGGAGTAAACATGAGGCTTCTAGCCACTTCCAAAATGTGCCTATTCTTCCTTTCGGCACTCCATTCTGCTGAGGTGTATGAGGGCAAGTGCTCTGGTGGATAACCCCATGATGAAGAAGATAAGATGTCAATGATTTAGCAAAGTATTCCTTTGCGTTATCAGATCTGAGAACTTTGATCTTGGCATCAAACTGGGTTAGGATCATTTGGTGAAAATTTTGAGTCAGGGAATGTACCTCATCTCGTGAATGCATGAGATAAACCCAAGAAAAACGGGTATGGTCACCAACAAATAACAAAAAATATCTGTACCCACCCATGGAAGGGATATGATAAGGCCCCCAAACGTCAGTATGCACAATATCAAAAGAATTATCACTCCTTTTATTACTCAATAAATAAGGCTTTCTACAATGCTTAGCAAACTCAAAACTTTCACACTGTAACTGAGACAACTCAATAGACTCAAATAAAGCAGGAAACAGACTCTGTAAAGATCGAAAAGACAAATGATCTAATCGGTTATGCCAAAGCATAACCTGACTCACACTCTGAGAAACAAAAGACATCTTCTCAACTGACTCTCCCTGACAGAACCGTTCCCCGAGTAGATAGATCTCATTCGCCTCACGGCCAGTCCCAATCATCTTCTGCGTCTCCAAGTCCTGAAAAACACATCGGTCAGGGAAGAAGGTTATGAGCAGTTCATATGCTTGGTAATACTACTAACTGAAAGAAGGTTAGTATCAAGCTTAGGGACATGCAAAACAGATGACAGGGAAATAGTATCTGGAAGCTTGATGTCACCCTTCCCAGAAATAGGAACCAGGGAGCCATCAGCAATAGATACCTTATCCCTACCAGAAGACAAATGGTAAGTAGTAAACAATGAAGGCAAGCTAGTCATGTGATCAGATGCACTTGAGTCTATTACCCAACAAGGTTCAGTAGTACCTGGAGCTGAGGCATGATAGGCTGAAGCTCGAGTACCTGAATGGGCAAAGGCAGATGTGGCAGGGGTTGATGGAGGCTGCGGTGGCTGAGCTGAATTTCCAACTTCCTTTTCTAGCTGTATTAGAGCATCCCGAACTGCAGCTAAGGTCTCCAAAGATGTTCCTTTTGTGCCAAATGAGGATGTTGAATCGGTGTTCACGGCTACATGAGCAGTGCCATTCTTGTTTCTCAACTTCGCAGGAACCAAGTGATGATGCAGTTTCCAACATGTCTCTTTTGTATGTTTGGGCTTCTTACAATGTTCACATACCACATCCTTCTTGTCTTCCTTCCTCCTGTCCTTCTCTGAATCACCCCCCGATTTGAGTGTAACCGCTACAAAGGCTGGTGTGGGCGGCTGAGGTTGCAACATAACCTTCCTTCTGGTCTCTTCATTGTGTACAAATGAGTATGCCTGAGAGAGTCACACTGTCTCTAGTCAAGATTTGTTGTCGGACAATATCATAATCTGAATTTAAGCCTACCAGAAACTCAAACACCCGATTTGTCTCAACCTGCTTTCTATATATCTGTGCATCTCTGGGACTCTCCCACTCAAGAGTCTCTAAGTGATCAATCTCATGCCACGGGGACTGCAAAGTAGAGAAATATACTGAAACCGGTTTCTCTCCTTGTCTAAGATTTTTCACTTCACATTTCAATTCATATGCTCTGGCAACATTAAGGGGTTGGGAATAAGTTTCTTTCATAACATCCCATATCTCCTTAGTTGTCTTTGCCCACAAATAATTTCGGCTAATATGAGGCTGCACAGAATTACACAACCATGTCAAAACCAAGTAGTTTTCTTGCATCCACTTGGTATATGTCGGATCTCCCTTGGGAGATTCTTTCATGTCTCCCAAGAGGTACCCTAATTTACCTCTTCCACCAATAGCCATCATGGTTGATTGGGCCCATTCCAAATAGTTTGATCCATCAAACTTTACGGTCGTAATCTGACCACCCATCTCAGAAACACTACCATAATTGATGTTCCCAAGGCTGCCTTCCGCCTGATTTTTAAACTCCATTTCTGTCAAGTCTCAAAACAGCACTTGAACTACCAATCTCAATCAAAACAGTATAGGCCTGATCTGTATTCTCAGTGTATGTGCACAAAACTGAGATAATTCTGATCTGAAACCAACTAGCCAACACAGCAGTAGTTGTCCGTAGAGCTCTAACCCCTTAGGACTCTGAGAACAGCTTAAAAAAATGTGATATGCTTGCAGTAGGGTTTAATCAGTCCTTAAGTAAGCAATTCAGTTGCACAACCCAAACAAAACTGTATAGATAGGCTTGCAGTAGGGTTAATAAGAAACCCTAGATCTCATCAGACCTACCAATAAACTTAAGGGTAGCTCTAGGTAGATCATAGGGTTCAATCAAACACTAGGGCTTGCCGCAAGATCACTTTCAAGCCCTAGAGTAGAGAGAAACACAGTTGAGACAGTTCGGTCCAGGGTTTGCTGTAAAACCCTAGTGAATTGAAGAGAGAAAAACCTAGAATGGTTCGGCCTTCCCCTCCAGATAGGTCCAACCTATCTTCTCTGATAGAACTTCTCTTAGAAAGTAAACAACTTACAAGGAAAAAATTGTTCGTTGCCTTCTAGGGTCACCCGAACCCTAGTCTTCTCTGATCCTTCCTGACCACCAACACTCTGCAACCCTAGCAAGTTTCCAATAGCTGCTAGCACCTCTGGCGATTTCCAAGAATCAGTCTGCGAACTCCTCCATTTCAGCTTCCAATCCTAGGAGATTCTCATGTGGTCGGCTGGTATTAGGCTCACATGAGAAACCCTAACTTGGCTCTGATACCATGTAGGTGTTCGAGACTGCTATCAGTCTTGATCACTAAGAAGTTTCAAATTCGATGAGAAGAGAAAGTGAAGAAGTAGAAGAAAGAGTGGTGAGAGAGCAGTAGAACACAGATTTTGAGGAGAAGAACAGAATGTCAATCATTCTGTCGCCGCCACTTTAATTTAATATATATATGTTATGCTAGTTACATGAAAGGACATATCTGCCCTTGGTGTTTACATCATAACTGCTAACACATAACAAACAATATAAAACTGAAAAATAAATAGCAACTAGGAATAACAGAATAACAAATTGACCACAGCTGTGACTAGATACATTCTACCCTACGGACAGAGTGGGACCACAGCTGTGGGGCCCACATCAATGTTCTCTACATAGCATACACAAACTTAACGAGCAAGGAAAAGGAAAGTATTTAAAGAAAAGAAATGGATAAAAAAGGGCTTCACAGAGCCAATGGATATAAGAGCAATCTACTTCACCCATGTGTGTGTGTGTGTGTATATAGAGAGAGAACCATGGCAATAAAACTGGAACTTTGATCAAAGCACCACCATGAGCTTATCTGTTTCTTATTAACTAACAAAAGTATGAAATTATTTATTTATGATAAAAAATGAAACTATGATCAGTGCTCAAAAAACAATGTAATTCATTGATGACTGCATAAAAATATGCCATCCTATTTAACCAACTCGATTTCAAGAATTTGTTAATGATCAAAATCACATCACATCAACTCATCAGGCACATGCCACCACTTGCAAGTATCAGCTTCTGGGGTTTCCAAACCCACCATGCCTATTACAGGACTAATCTGTACTGGTTTCAGCCCTATAATAGCAGAGAAAAGAGAAAGAAGAGAAGGAGAGAAAACTGGTTCGAACTAGAAAGAGAGAATTCTCTAGTTGGCCAGCTATTATTTATATGTTTCTGATTAAAAGGCACAAAGACACATATACCCCTAATAAAAGTATGGGACATAGTACTTAAACCAGAATATAAAAGACATTACACCAGACTCTTAATATAAAATAAAATGACCAAACTACCCCTGTACAGACAACTCTAGCTATGTCAAACACCTTATATCAGTAAAACATATCTGAGATATGCAAAAGACATACACCATGAGGGAAATCAGGCAGATGGCAAGTGGCAAGGGAGCTGAATGCAACATTTCTTTGTGTTAAGAGATTGGAAAAATAAGTTGGCTGGTGCACTGGCTAAACCTGGGGTTAATAGGGTACAACTGTATTAGGCACAAATCACAATTGTAAGATAAGTGAGCAAACAGAAAGTCAGTGCAAAGGGACCTAACCAGCCTATTCCAAGGAGATGCTTGGTATGTTGTACATCAGGCATTCTTTTATATGAATCAATAAATTTTACAGTTAGCAATCAAAAAACAAAAAAGAAAATAAACCATATCTGAGACATGCATGTTTGCCTATTGCATAGGTCCCAAAATCATTTAAAATATATCATGTGTAACAGGTATAGCTCAACAGAAAAACTGCCATGCCTTATGCAACTATGATGAGATATGAAAGGCATGAATCAGGTATAAAAAATCTAGCTGAAAAGGGGGAAAAAAAAAGATTAGCTGTACCCACAAAGACCATATCATGAGACTAAAAGTAATTGGCAGAGTTTTTTTTATCTGTAAGGTATTAGCAAAGTTTACTAGTACATCATCTCATGTTTCAGGGTCCTTTCGTGTACATCATCTCATGTACATCCTTTCCTCCATTGAAGTTCTGAGTACAAGTAATATTTTCTCAAAAAAAAAAAAAAAAAGAAATGTTACTAGAAGTCAAGAAATGGGAAAGAAAAGGACAGACCAACCTTGTATTGCCACCAAATTTTTTGCTTCACATCCTCATCATAGTTGAATCCTCCCAAAATTTGAGGCATGGTTATCAACCAAAAAGCTGCAACGCTTGGGTCTTTCATGCTCTGAACAATATGCTGAAACAAAAAATGCCAAAAAAACAAAAAAAAACGAAAGAAAAAGAAAGCCAGGTAAGATTATTTTCCAGAGAAAATTGCTTGCATTCTTAAGCTTGCTTCTATAATGAGGTGATTTAGAAAATGTCTATTTTATATTACCCTTTGGCCTTTGCTAATGTTGATGATGATAATATAGCAACATTTTTTAAGGTTCCATTCAAGTAAGCCTCTTGGCAGAAGTTTTGCTGAGGTTATTAGAAAATTCTATGCTCTCCCTTAGAGCTGGAGAAACCAGCCTCTTCTTAGATGGCTCTGGGTCAGTGTTTTAAAAGCACAAGGTGCAAAAAAAAGCACAAGGAGCAATTTGCACCTGAGGTGCAAGGCAAGGAGTGCACCATTTTGAAGGAAGGTGCAAAAATACAAATCAAAATAAATGTCAGAAAAGTCAAAAAATAAGAAAAAATAAAAATATTAAACATAATATTAATAAAAAATATAAACTTAAATTTTAAATAAATGTTTTAAAAACCTATTATCTAAAATTAAAATACATAAACATAACATGTAAAGCGTATCCAAATGAAAATTTTAAAAATAAAATCAAACATACAAAACATTTTTTTGATAAATAACATATAAAACATTTTCAAGCATATAAAACCCACAATCTCTTTTTTCCTCAATTACATTACTTCAAATAGCTAGTGTGATGTAAAGCATATTGCATTCCTGATTCTATGAGCTGCCTTTGTACCAAGCCCCTCGAGGAAAGCCCAAAAAAGTCCAGGTTAGGGTCTTAAATTCTTAATCCTCACACAAAAATAATGATTTTATAATTTTAATTGCCTTTTAAGAAGATATTTTATTAGGATGAATGAATAAACAGCACCAACAAATAGGGGTTCTGGGCTTGTCTCAACTCTCGAGGGGCTTGGCCAGGGGCCCACCCTGGCTCAACAGCTAGGTTCGAAAAAAAAGCACAAAATTTAAAAAGGCACACGCCTTTACCTAGGCAAGGCACATACCCTAAAATGTGCCTCACCTGTATGCCTAGGCGCGCCTTTTAAATCCCGGTAGTCTGGATGTATTTGAGCTGATCTTAAAACTGCATGCATGCTACTTGGTTATCCTCTATTTTGATGATATTTTCTTCCTCATTTTGAGCATTTCACCCATGTTCCTGTGGTTGTAAGAACCATTCCTGCACTATCTCCCATACATGTCTGATCACTCTCCCACTCTCATATAGGACACCCTAGACATCTTATTACAGAAAAAAGGGATGCTTACCTGAATCTCTATTAGCTCTCTTTCAATAGTGGAGATTACATGGACTAAGCAGTAGGGGGAAGGCATTATGGAGAATATTACCAGCTGCTGTTATCTGGGTGGAGTGGAAGGAGAGAAAAATACGCATATTTGAAAACGAAGAAAATGAATTGACAGCAGTGAAAAGGAATAAAGTTATGTTCACGACTAAGTATACAGAAGCCATACCCAAGGCATTCAGTTTAACTCATTTTCAATACTGAATCCTTGTTTGCATGATATTTTATACAAAAGAAAAACTCTTCTACATTCCCACCATACAGCTTCTCAATGTACATGGACAGATGATGAACTGTATAATTTTTGGCTATTACAATACAATACATTCACAGAGAGAGAGGGGAGAGGCAGAGATGACAAGAACAATAGGCTTAGTTATTTACCAGAACTATTAATTTCAGTGCATATGTTTCTTAAGGAATCTTCCCATATAATGTCCACAACATTATGAATAGAAGGGGACTAAGAAAAGGTCCAAGGTGGAAAGATTAATTTCGGACATAGAAGGGGAGTTAGAATTTAGTGGAAGATGGGAGAGGAGGAAGGCTCTAAAGTGAAGGAAAATGGAAGGTGTGGAGGGTATCTTTCTACAATCGAGTTGATGAAGATCATTAGCTGGAATGTGAGGGGTCTAGGAAGTGCAAGAAAAAGGAGGGTGATAAAAGATCTGTTAAAGAAGGAAAGGCCTGACATTGTATTGATACAAGAAACCAAACTAGCTGATCTAGACAGAAAATGGGTTAGAAGTGTGTGGAAAGCAAGAGGTGTGAATTGGGGCTCAACTCCCTCTTGGGGAGCCTCTGGGGGATAATTACTCTTTGGAGAGAGGATGTGGTTGAACCATTAGAGGAGCTGATAGGTAATTTTTCTGTATCACTAAAGTTCAGGATGATGGAAGATGGTTTCATTTGGGTATTAACCAATGTGTATGGACTGAATAATTACAGAGAGTGGAATGAACTATGGGAAGAACTCTATGGAATTCAAGGACTTTGGGAAGGCCCTTGGTGCTTGGGTGGAGATTTCAATGTAATAAGGTTTCTTAATGAGTCAAATAATCCCCAACAACCTATAACAACTAGCATGAGGAGATTCAATGAATTTATCAACAGATATACTTTGAAGGAGTTCCCTATGCTACATGCTAGCTTCACTTGGTCCAACTTCCAGGAGAATCCATCTTGTTCAAAACTGGATAGATTCCTCTTCAATGAAAGTTGGGAAGCACACCGGAGGGGTTTGGTGGCTAGAGCTCTGTCTAGAGTTACCTCAGATCATTGCCCTATAGAGTTAGGCCAAGAGACTTTTGGGATTGGACCTAAACCCTTTAGGTTCGAGAACATGTGGTTGACACACCCAGACTTTGTGCATAAAGTGGAGTGGTGGAGAGATAAGATTAGGGGAGTTAAGTGGAAAGGGGTTAGATTCCACAAGAAATTAAAAAGTCTGAGATCCAAAATAAGAGATTGGAACAGAGAGGAATTTGGGAGATTGGAAGAGTTAAAAGCCAAACTGACATCCCAAATCAAGGATTTAGATTTAAAGGATCATCAAAGGACCATGAGTGCACAAGAAAGAGAATTGAGATGGAAGTTGAAGAAGGATTTAGAAGAGGTTCTATTGAGGGAAGAGATATCTTGGAGGCAAAAATCTAGCCATCAATGGATCAAAGAAAGGGATGGGATTACCAATTTCTTTCATGCTATGGCCAATGGGAGGAGAAAAAAATTTGTGACCAAGATTGAGGTTGAAGGAGTAGAAATTGAGTCACAAGAGGAGATAGCCAATTGCTTTGTAACTCACTTTAAATCCATTTTGAGTAGGCCGTTGGAGAGAAGGGTGAGAGTGGAAGATCTAGATTGGCTAGGTCTATCAGTCGGTGAGGCAGCTTGGTTGGAAAGAGACTTTGAAGAGGAAGAGATAAGACAAGTTGTTTTCTCTATGGACAGGTCAAAGGCTCCTGGACCAAATGGTTTTACCATGGCTTTCTATCAAGAGTGTTGGGACATTATTAAAGAAGATTTGTTTGAGGTGTTTAGGGAGTTTGAAAACAACCATGTGATTAGTTGCGGAGTTAATGCCACGTTCTTAGCTCTCATCCCAAAGAGATCAGATGCCAAACACCCTAAAGATTTCAGGACGATTAGTTTGGTGACCAACATCTATAAGATTGTGGCAAAAGTGCTTTCTTTAAGGATTAAAAAGGTCCTTCCATCTCTCATTACTCAAACCCAAGGTGCTTTTATCCAAGATAGGCAAATTATAGATCAGATCCTTATAGCAAATGAATGTGTTGAGGAAATGGGGAGAGTTGGCAATCAAGGTTTTATTTGCAAGTTGGACATTGAGAAGGCCTATGACTCATTGGATTGGGATTTTCTATTACAAGTGCTGAGGAAATGTGGATTTGGGGATAGATGGTGTAGGTGGGTGAGCGGATGCATAACATCTTGCCAATTTTCAGTTCAAGTTAACGGAGGGGTCAAGGACTTCGTCCCAACACGTAGATGGCTCAGGCAAGGAGATCCTCTTTCCCCCTTTTTGTTCGCACTTGTGGCAAATGTGCTCAGTAGAATGATTTCTAAAGCAGATAGGGAAGGGCTAATACGACGTTGGAGGATAGGTAGGAACAATGTCACAGTGACTCATCTTCAGTTTGCTGATGATATCATCATCTTTTGTGAAGGGGGAGACTTAGGGAGAGTGAGGAACCTAAAAGATATTAAATTCTTTGAGTCTGCTTCAAACCTATCGATTAACTTTAACAAAAGTTGTGAGGTGGGAATCAATTTGGAAGATTGGGAGGTAGAGGCTATAGCAGGTTCTCTAGAGTGTTCCATATCTAATTGACCTTTAACCTATTTGGGCTTTCCGTTAGGAGCTAACCCAAAAGAAAGTCGGTTTTGGTATCCAATTGTGGAAAAGTTTGAAAAGAGGCTGGTTGCTTAGAAAAAAAGTTACATTTTGCTAGGGGGTAGAGTGACCTTGATTAGGGCGACACTCGCTAATCTTCCGGTTTATTTTCTTTTTGTATTCAAGATACCCTCAAGGGAAGCCAAGAAGCTAGAAAAGGTGATGAGGGATTTCTTGCGGGAGCTAGGGGAAGAGAACAAGGATCACTTGATTAGGTGGGAGATAGTTAGCAGGAGTAAGGAAGAAGGGGGATTAGAATTGGGAAATCTAGTTCTTAAGAATGAAGCTTTACTAGGAAAGTGGCTTTGGGGATGGCCGTTAGAGAGAGAGAGGTTGTGGCACAAGGTGGTGAATAGTATTCATGGCTGTTTGCAGAACAGTTGGGATGTCGGGGTATCTCGACGGGCGACTCTTGCAACACCCTGGAAGGCCATTCACGGAATTCTACCCAATTTTCTCAATCTGGTCAAGTATGATGCTAATTCTGGACACAATGTTCTTTTTTGGGAAGACATTTGGGTGGGCAACCAACCTCTTAAAGACCTTTTTCCCTCTCTTTACTCTCTTTCCCTTTATAAGGAAGAGTCGGTTTCCAGTTTTATTTCCTACTCAGATTCTTCTTTGGCCTTAAACTAGGATTTTGGTTTCCCTAGAGGGTTACGTGATGATGAAAGTGCTTGTGTTTCAGATTTATTGTCTTCACTTGTGCCTATTTGTTTAGATCCCCTCAAACCTGACACAAGAATTTTGACCCCTAACCCAAATGGTTTGTTCACTTGCTCCTCTTTCTTCAAGTCCCTTTTTTCCACTTCTGCACCTCAGAATTTCCCAGTTAAAGAATTTTGGACTAGGCCCATTCCCCCAAAGATTGTTGTTTTTTGTTGGGAAGTTTATTATGGTAAGATTAACACCTTTGAAAACCTATAAAGGAGAAGATTAAATTGGTGTTTATCCCCTAATTGGTGTGTTCTTTGTAAATCTTAGAATGAGGACTGTCACCACTTACTGATCTCTTGCTCCTTTGCTACAGCTTTATGGAATTGGATTTTGACGTTGTTTGAGTGTAGGTGGAACTTGCCATCTAATGCTAGTTTGTTGTTTAGTCCGTCTATTTTTGAATGGCACACAAAGAGAGGGAGAATTATGTGGAAGTGCACAAGAGCAGCTTTGTTGTAGACAGTTTGGGAAGAAAGGAACACCAGAATCTTTTGTGAAAAAGAAAAGAGCTTCTCGAAAGTTAAAGAATGTATTTTGACAAGGGCAATTCAGTGGCTGAAAACTCTAAAGATCTTTGATGCGTACTCTTTTGATGACCTATGGAGAAGTTGGTTAGCAGTGGCTAATACTTCTACTAGGAAGAACAGACATGGGGTTGAATGGATGCCACCAGGGGAGGAGTTTATCAAGCTGAACTTTGATGGAAGTAGCCGAGGAAATCCAGGACCTTCAGGCATAGGAGAAGTGATGAGAAACAAAGATAGTAACGTGATATCTTTGTACTCAGGTCCTGCAGGTGTGGGAGACTCTTTAAGGGCTGAATTACTGGCTGCTGTACAAGGACTCCAGCTTGCAAATCAGCTAGGCATAGAGCATCTGATTATTGAAGGGAATTCCCGGGTGATAGTGGGTTGGCTAAAGGAACCAGACACTTTGATTTGGGGTTTTAGATATCTTCTCAAAAAGGTTAAATGGTTAACAAGGAATATGACAATCAAAGTTCAGTGGGTAGGCAGATCGACAAACTCATTGGCTGATTCACTTGCAAAACAAGGGGTTTCCCGGGATACCTTATTTTGGGCTTGTGTAATTTCTTTTGTACTTATAATTCTGTAATTAGCTTTAAAGGAAAGGTCGCATCTCGTGCCTTTCCACGGGTTGCATCTTACTCTTATTTGCTGGTTTAATAAAATCACTCATTTATCAAAAAAAAAAAAAAACATTATGAATAGTAATATGCATCATAAATAATAGAACTAATGAACCTACTTAACATTGTTGTTACGAAATGTTTCTGTATTACTTTTTCTTCCAACCAACTAGACAAATAACACTGGGAATTGGCAGTCTCTAGAGAATAATGCTTTCATTGCTTTAGATCATGCAACATGATATTATAGCAAGACACATGGGACATGCCATAACAGCCAAAAAAAGAACCACTAAGCATATAAAATAAAAAGGATCAGAGCACCTAAACTTTTAAAGGGACAGCATAAGAATCCAACAACATGCAAATGTAAAGGAGATAGAGTTTTGATACTAGCCTCATATGGATAGTCCATCTTTCTCAAGACATTATATGCTTTCCATGGTGGCTCCATAATCTGAGAACAAAAAAAGTGTAAAAAAAAATAAAGAATTATAAATAAATCTTTACCAAGCTACCCTGGACTACATGCCAAACTCAACAACAAATAACTTAATGGATGCAATGCATTCCCTATTCCCAGATCTGAAGATTCAAATTCATTGTATAATTTTTTATGACCTCTTACAAGATACTGCCACATTTCTAAAAAATTATTTCCAATGATATGGCTTTCTAGAGTAAAACATGACATTTATCAAAATTTAAACCCAGTAAATGATAGTAGTACATGAATTTTTCTAAATGAGAAAATTAAATATCTGCAGAAATGGAAATATCAAAGGAGACATGGTGCTAAAGTGAGAGAAAAAGGAATTTATAAACTAGCAAAGCTGAGGAAAGGAAAAGCAGAGATTTAACCATGTTAGGTGCATTGTTTTTTTTTTTTTAATAAATGAGAAAAATTTTATTAGAGAAAGGAGAATAACAGATACAAGAGACCCATGGAAGGGCACAAGCTGCAACCTCTCCAAGCAATCAAAAACTAAAACAGATTACAACTGCGCCCAATACAACTATTCCCTGTTTGCCCCTTAGTTTGCTAAACTATCAGCCATAGCATTAGCTGATCTCCCCAGCCACTGTATTCTGATACACAGATTTCTTGTCAGTCACTTGAATTTTTTAAGTTCATTCTTAAAGCACCAAACCACAGTCTCTAGGTTCTATATCCACCCCACAACCACCTTGGAGTCACTTTCTATGACTAGCCGTTCCACTCCTAGATGTACTGCAAACTGTACCCCTTGGAGGGCAGCTAGTAATTCCGCCCTAGTGGAGTCCCCCACACCTAAAGGACCTGAGTATAAGAGAGCTAAATTACCACTTCCATTCCTTAGAACCCCCCCTCCGATCCCTGAGGGACCTGAGTTACCCTGGATGCTACCATCAAAATTTAGTTTCACAAAGCCTTCAGGAGGGGGTGCCCAACTCATATATACCTTGTTCTTCAAAGAGGAGCTGTTTGCCACTGCTGCCCAATGCCTCCAAAGATCATTAAAGGAAAACCGATAACCTTATCAAATGATCTTTGGAGGCACTGAGAGCAAACTTGGGTGAGGGATTCCCCTTTGATGAGCCAATTCCCATCTTTGTATGCCCTCTCTGACCGAAAGAATGAACCCATTTCTTCCTTTCTTGTCCCTTCAGATGCAATCTCTGGGTTTGGGTAGAATTTGAGTCTGAGAAGGGCTGTTAGGGATACTGACCTAGGAAATACATTGTCCCTCTTAGTATGTTTTTAGACCCTCTAAAAGAAGATTGTAGAATCTGGACCCCTTCCTCCTCAGACATGGTTTGAAATTTGAATACGTATTGGCTGATACGTCCAATACGTACTGTATCGGGAGCCTCCTGATATGCCCCTACAGGGGGTTTTTCAAGGTTTAACCCGGTTCAGGGGGTAGAAGGGCCTTAAATCGGCCCCTCTAAACCAGGTTCACAAAGAAAAAAGAAAGAGAGGAGTGATGGCCGATACAGTCTGATATGCCCCTACTGGCCTATTGGGCTGTATCGATATTTTGAACCTTGCCCTCGGGTTCTTTCTCTTGCGCCTCTTTCTTTCAATCCCTAACTCAGCAACCTGCTCCCAAGGGATGCCTTTCCTTGCCTGTTGAAGAGATCCTGTGCAAGCCTATTCCTCCTCGGGTTGGAAGTTTAGCTTTTCTGGAAAGAATCAACACATGTGATCTACTTCAAAGAAAATGACCCTGGTCTTGTCTATCCCCACATAGGTGTGTTCTTTGCAAAGCTTATGGAGAGACTGGGTACCACCTATTAGTGTCTTGCCACTATGCCAGAGCTGTTTGGGTTTGGGCTTTATCCCTTTTTGGGTGTAGCTGGAACCCCCCACCAGATGTACAAAGTCTGTTTTATCCGTCCTTTTTCAGATGGCCAGTGAAAAGGGGTAGGATCATGTGGAGTGTTGTAGGGTAGGGCTGCTATCTGTTGGTCTTTGTGGGAAGAAAGAAACTCCAGGATTTTTTCGGAAAGGGAGAAGGATACTGAGAACTTGATTAAGTTGATCCACTTAAGAGTTGTACATTGGTTGAAATCCATGGATCTGTTTACAAACTTCCCTGTGGATGTCCTGTTGAGAAATTGGAAAGAAACAGCAAACTCAGCCCAGGTTAAGAGGATCATAAGTCCTTCTTGGACCCCCCCTGCCGGTTATATAAAGTTGAACTTTGATAGCAGTAGCATTGTGAATCCAGGGCAATCAAGTATTGGGAGGATTTTTAGAAATGAGGAAGGGAATGCTATAGCCCTTTTCTCCAGCCCAATTGGAGAGGGCGACTCTCTTAGGGCTGAGATTTCAGCAGCCCTGGAAGGGCTCCAAAGAGCAAGAGACCTGGACAATAAGAGGCTGATTATTGAAGGAGATTCGGAGGTGGTGGTAAACTGGTTAAAGGAAGATAAGCCTGGATTGTGGAAATACAGCAATGAGAGAAAAAAATTCAATTGGTTGAAGTAAAATACAGTTGGGTTAAATGAACTGCAAATTCTTTTGCTGATGGACTAGCTAAGCAAGGGGTGAATAGGGATTCTATGTTTTGGGCCTACTTCTAATTCTGTATTTTTTGTGCTTGTGGGGGAGTTAAGACAGCTTGCCTCCCCTTGTTTGTAATCCATTCTTAATTGAATTAAATGAATTTTTGTTATTGATAAAAGAAGTCCAAAGATTTCAGCCACAAGGTGGCCTTATACAAGATACACTCCTTCAGTTCTTGCTGGCTTTTCTCCTTCTCTTGGAATATCCTGGCATTCCTTTCTTCCCACTGTCCATAATGTTGCTCTTGCACACCAAGCAAAGGTAGATGGATCAAAAAGCACACTTACTTCTGCTGGCCTATTCCACCTGCACCCAAAAATCAAGAAGAGCCTATCCCACAACTTTGTAGTAACAGAACAGGAAATTAGTAAATGGTAACAGTCCTCACTATGAGCCCTGTAAAGAGCCCACCAATTAGGTGAGAGCCAAAGATAAGGTCTTCTTTACATAGATTATCCAAGGTGTTTACTTTCCCATAAAACACTTTCCAACAGAATGCCAAAACCTTAGGGGGAACAGGCCTGCACCAAACATCCTTAAAAGGGAAAATCTATTGAGACACTGAATAGAAAAGAACCTTAAAGAACGAAGCACAAGAGAAATGACCTGAGGGCAGAGGTGTCTAAATGCTTTTGTCTGGTTCTGTGGTATCCAAACAAACTTTTTCAAGAAGAATCAATAAGCTGGTTAGACTCTTATCTCGTCATACCTTAAACCTCTATGGAATCCAAAGTCCCAAACTAGTGCCAAAGGAGTTTCTAGAGGGGACAAGAATTTTGGTACAGGCTCATTTTTATACCGAGAGATAGTGAATAAGGACAAAAAGAGGTCCCTCGAAGGAGCCTCTCCAACCCAAGTATCTTCTCGAAAAAAGGACTGAATTACCATTACACACATCAACCTGATAAAGTCGTGAAGTTGAGGGAGAATAGTGTGAATTGCCTTCCAAGGTGTTGCAAAAGTTGCCAGTTGAGATATCCCAACATCCCATCTGTTCTCTAACTGACCATGAATACTTCCACATAATTCCTGCCACTCCATGAGCCATTGCTCGACATTCAGCTTCAGCACTGGATCTAGCTACCACACTTTGCTTTTTGCTTCTCCAAGTAACTAAATTTCCTCCTATGAAAGTACAGTAGCCACTAGTTGAATTTCTGTCATTTAGGGATCTTGCACAATCTGCATCAGAATACACTTCGACTTTCAAATGTTCGTGCATTTGAAACAACAAGCCAACACCTGGAAACATTTTAAGGTATCGGAGGATTCTTTCTGCTACTTCAAGATGAGTGGCCATAGGGGCATGCATGAACTGGCTAAGGATACCAATTGCATAAGCAATGTCTGGGCGGGTCATAAAAAGATATAGGAATCTCCCTATAAGTCTCTGAAACTATTTCACATCCTTGATAGGTTCACCTTGGTTGTCACCTAATTTGTGGTTAGGATCAATAGAGGAATCAACTGGCTTCACTCCCATTTTTCCTGTATCCTAGAGTAAATGTAGGGCATACTTCCTTTGGGAAATGAAGATACCCCCTTTTTGAGTGGGCAACTTCAATTCCTAGGAAGTATCTTAGAGGACCTAGATCCTTTACTTCGAACTATGTGGCAAGAAAACTCTTCAACTTTTGGATTTCATCCTTCCAGTCGCCAGTGATAATTATATCATCAACATACACTATCAAAGCAGCAATTTTACCTTCTCCTCTTTTCACAAACAATGTGTGATCAGATTAACATTGCTTGTATCCTTTCTACTGAACCGCTGCATGGAATCTACTAAATCAGGCTCTCGGTGATTGTTCCAGCCCGTATAAAGACTTCTTCAACCTGCACACCTTTTGCTCATTGCCTTGAGCCTGAAAACCAAGGGATTGTATCATGTAAACTTCCTCTTCAAGGTCACCATTCAAGAATGCATTCTTGACATCAAGTTGATGTAGATCCCAGTCAAGATTGGCAACAAGAGAGAATATAACTCTAACGGAGTTCATCTTGGCAACGGGTGCAAAAGTCTTTGCATAATCAACTTTGTACACTTGTGTAAACCCCTTTGCCACTAAACGAGCTTTATACCTCTCCACTGTGCCATCAGCCCTATGTTTGACGTGAACACCCATTTACATCCAACTGGATCATTTCCCTTGGGAAGATCTACAAGTTCCCATGTGCCATTTTTATGAAAGGCATTAATTTCTTCCTTCATAGCATCTGTCCATTCAGGTACTGAAAGAGCTTTTGCCACATTCTTAGGGATAGGGACACTGTCAATGGATGTGAAAAAGGCTCGAAAAGAGGGTGAAATGTTTTCATAGGAAACAAAGTGAGAAATGGGGTGTTTAGTGGTGCATGATCTAACATCTTTCCTGTGAGCAATAGGAAGGTCAAGGTCATTAGCAACAAAGGTATCAATTGCAATGGGGTCAGGGACATCAATGAGAATCAAGATACCTAAGTGAGTATGATCCGCCCCCGAAGTGTTTAACGGCATTGGAGGTATAGCTTATGGATTCTCCACAGCTCTTGAATTTGGTTGGCCTTTGTGACGACAGAAGAAGACACGAAAAGGAGGAGGATCAGGAAGAGGAGGGAGCTAAACTGGTTTCTCCTCATTCCTACTCTCCCCCTGAGGAGAAACAAGGAAAAAAGGCTCACTCTCAAAGAAAGAGACACCCATGGAAACAAAGAATTTCTGAGAAACAGGATCAAAACAACAATGTCCCTTTTGAGTGAAGGAGTACCCCAGGAATATGCAAGGAATAGAATGATGATCCAATTTTCCATGAGTGGGTGACAAGTTTTGGACAAAGCAACGACAACCAAACACACGAGCAGGAATGGGAAGACGGGCCTTAGGAAAGAGAAGCTGATGTGGGGCTTTGCACTCTAACCAACGAGAGGGCATACGGTTGATGAGGTAGGTAGCACAAAGGACAGCCTCAAGCCAAAAGCGTTTTGGGTCATTCATATGGAGTAGTAAACCCCGGGCCACTTCACGAAGGTGTCGGTTCTTTCTTTCAGCAACACCATTTTGTTGTGGTGTTCGGGCACAAGAACTACAGTGAAGTGAACCACGTGAAGCAAAAAATTCCGTGAAATCACTATGAAAATACTCTTTGGCATTATCTAACTAAAAATTTTGGATTTCAATTTGAAATTGGGTGAAGACCATCCGTTGAAAATCTTCGATAACTTTTGGTACTTCATCCCTGGTCTGCATGGGATATACCCATGTATATCTAGAATAATCATCGATAATGGTAACAAAATACTTGTAGCCACTCTCAAATGGTAAAGTAACAAGGCCCCACACATCAGAATGAACAATGTAAAAAAGAAATTCAAATTTATTATTTTTTGAAAGAAAATGAATTCTACACTAACTCAATTAACAAGTTTGCCAAGAGAAATCTGAAATGGACACTGACTTAAACAATTCTGGAAACACCACTTTCAAAGACTCAAAAGATAAATGACCGAGACGACAATGCCATAAATAAACTTGACTCTTACAGGACTGACTCTTAGACTCTGTGATTTGAAGACCAGCCTTATTCTCCAGCATGTAAAGTCCATCAACCATACATCCTCTACCAATCGTCCTCCGCGAGGCCAGATCCTAGATCACACAGTAAGAAGGGAAAAAGGTCACTGAGCAGTTTAAGGAATTAGTAATACTACTAACAGTGAACAAATTAATGGGAAATTTCGGAACACGTAAAACATCAGAGAGGGTAAGGCCAAGAGGGAGAGAAATGGCTCCTCGACCAGCTATGGTAGTGTATGATCCATCAGCTAGTCTCACCTTGTCTCTTCCAAAAAGAAGGTGATAGGTTTGAAAGTAAGAGGACGTACCAGTCATGTGTTTGACGCTCCATAATCAATGATCCAGGGAGTGTCAGGGTTACGAGAAGCAACATGGAAAGTTGTGGCAGAGTTACCTGATGTAGACGCAAATGAAGTTGAGGGAGGAGCATCCATTTGACGAATTTATAAATGGTCATGGAAGGAATATATAATATCCTCCCTTGGGTCAGATCTAGATGGATGTGTCTAAGTCACAGTATGAATGGGGGTCTGATTCTCTTGAGTAACCATGTTTGCCATAGTGTGTTTTCTTGTACCTTGTCCTAACTTTTTATTCATATATGAACATTGCTTCTTATTCAGATCTTGAGCCCATTTCGGCTTCCCATGAATATCCCAGCATGTGTCTTGGGTGTGTCAAGGTTTCTAGCAATGAGTACAGCACAACTTGTCCTTGTCATCCATCTTTTTCTAAAGGTCCCCCTTCTTAGAAGTATTTCCCCACCAGTAGTAACACTCCCTTTCGCTACCAACACAACTGCATCTCCTCCAGAACTGTTAATCAAATTCCTTCTGCTTTCTTCTGATTGTACAAGAGCATAAACTTCCTGAACTGATGGAAGATCCTTGCTACCTAGGATCAGGACTCTGATAGATTCATATGTAGGGTTCAAACATTGTAAGAAAGCAAACACTCTATGTTGGGAGATGAGTTTTTTGTACAGTTTTGCATCTTCATCACACTTCCAGTCCACACTCTGATAATGATCTAACTCCTTCCAAACAGAGGTCAAGTCTGAGTAGTACACAGATAGGCAACTCTCCCCCTGTTTACAAGTAGACAATTCTGCCTGTAGCTGGTAGATTTTTGCATAGTGTCGCAGTTCCGAATATGTTGATTTTGCTTGTTCCCATATCTCATTTGCCGTTTCAGCCCACATGAAATTCCTTCTTATTTGAGGTTGCATAGAAACTAAAAACCAAGACATGACCATGCTGTTTTCCTGGTTCCATCTGTCATATTCAGCACTCCCAGAATGTGGTTCTTTGATTCTCCCATTAATATAACCTACCTTTCCCCTTGCAGTGATATACAACTTGATCCCTCTTGACCACTCTAAATAATTTAAACCATCAAGAGGAATAGCAGCCATGGGAAAGGATAAGTCCACACCCCCACTCATTCCATTCAGCATTGAGGAAACACCGGATGTAGCAGAATCTTCACCACTCATGATTTCAGATTCAAAAACAACTCTTAAATGGGGTACACAGCCTTAAAGAAATTCAACACCGAGGGGAGACGAAAAAAAAAATCTTCAGAAACACACCTTTTGTAAAAACACAAGTGTTGTTACAGCACTAACAGGTCATCCCTTGACTCACAAGCTCAACATAAGTGTTGCCTCAGTGCATACAGGTCATCTCTTGACCTACGCATCAACAGGACTGCTGTTACAACAAGTACTGGTCACTTTCCAACCGGCAGTTCACCATAAAAGTTGTTGTTGCAACACACAAAAAGGTCCTCACAACCTAAAGTTTCACAGGGATCAATCGACCCCACAAAAAAGGAAAGAAAGAGGTGTTGATCACCTCACATCCAATAGGTAGACCTAGTACAGGTTCTGCCCTGGCACACGACCAGAAAAAAAAAGGTAAGAGAGAGAGAGAGAAAAGTTACTTCAGTGTGTGAGATCTTCAATCAGCCGAACAGCAGATGAGGGAGGCAGATCTGGAAATCTGGTGCGAAGAAGGAAAAAAACTGTACACTCAACTTCTCCTTTCAGATCTGATAGTCCCGCTCTGATACCATGTTATGCAGGAGAGAAGAATGGAAGAAGAGAGAAAAGAGAGAGAGAGAAAGAGAGATAAGAGAGAACTAAGAGCAAAAGATATTGCTGGCAGCGCAGCTTTTTTAATATATATACTAGGGCGAGAGCAACTAAAATCAAAAAAGAGTAGAAGTACAATAGTACCGCTGCGGTACTATACATAGGAAAAATAACAGCTGTTAACAAACACCTTTCTCCAAACCCACAATTCCTCAAAACTTGTAAAAGAATTGCCAATCCACCAAATCATAGGCATTTTCCAAATCCAACTTACAAATAAAACCTTTCTTCTTAGATCTTCCAGGCACTAATTAGCTACTAAGATCTGGTCTATAATTTGTCTCCCTTGTACAAAGGCCCCTTGGGATTTGTCGATTAAGGAGGGAAGAACTTCTTCAATCCTCAAGGACAATACCTTAGCTAAAATTTTGTAGATACTAGTCACCAAACTAATTGGTCTAAAGTCCTTAGGGTGAGTAGCAGCAATCTTCTTAGGGATTAAAGCCAAAAAAGTAGCATTCACTCCCAGGCTTACAATGTGAACTATCTGCAAACTCTAACACCTCACAAAGATTATCTTTCAAAATCTCCCAAGAATCTTGATAAAAAATCATTGTAAAACCGTCTGGACCCGGCGCCTTAGACGTATCCATAAAAAACATTGCCCTTTTAATCCCCTCTTCTTCAAAACTTCTTTTCAATCAGCATGCCTTTTAATTTCCCAAACATGGCCACTCCAACCCTTCAAGAGGTAACCTCTCATTCAAAGGTCTTCAATAAAAAGATTTGAAATGATTAACAAAGGTTCTAGATATTTCCTCTTGGTTAGTAATTATCTCCCTTCTAATTCTAATTTGGCTACAAAGTTTTTCCTTTGTTGTCCATATGCTAAATCATGGAAAAATATGGTGTTCCCATCACCTTCCTTAATCCATTGATGCCTTGATTTTTGCCTCCAACAAATCCCTCCCTTAGCAACACATCTTCCAGGTCTTTTTTCAACCACCTCTACTCCTTATCTTGTTTGTTCAACAACCCTCAGGATTCCTTCTCATCCAACTCATCGATTTAAGTGATAAGGTTCAACTTTAGTTCCTCCACTCTTCCGAAATGGTCTTTATTCCGCTCTTTCAATATGAATCTAGCCTCTACAGGTTCTTATGGAATCTCACTCCCTTCCATTTTACCCCCTTAACTCTTCATTCCAAACTCGGTCAACTCCTTCACTTTAACCTCAAACTCCAGATGTGTTAACCACATGTTTTCAAATCTAAAAGATTTAGGACAACTAATAAAGGATTCTACACCTATCTTAATTGGACAATGGTCAGATGTGACCCTCGACAAAGCTCTAGAAACCGGGTTACCCCAATGATTTTACCAAGCTAATTTGAAGAGGAACCAACTTGGATCCAAACACAAAGGATTTTCCTGGAGGTTAGACCAAGTGAACCTATTTTGCAACTATGGGATTTCCTTCAATTCGATTTCATCTATGAAATCATTAAATTTCCACATGTTTGTTGTAGTTGACTGTTGGGAGTTATTAGTTTTATCTGAAAATCTTATTACATTAAAATTCCCTCCCACACACCAAGGACCATCCCATAAACCTTTAATTGCAAACAGCTCCTCCCACGTTTCATTTCTCTCTATAGGAATTACGGCCATACACATTAGTTAATAAGATTTTCATATAAAGATCAAAGAGTCTTGGTAAAAAAAAATGAGGAAATCAAACAAAGATGGAAAAACTATTTGAAAACTTGTTAAATGAACAATAGGGAGATGGTGCTAATGGAGGAGAAACTAACAATACTAATAGTGTTAAAAATAATATGTACCTTCATAGAGTTTGACCTTTTTTTTTATCAATAACACTTTCATTAAATCATCAATAGAAGATTTACAAGAGGAAGACAAACACACTTATCCTCCAAGATCAACAAAGAACCTTAAGAAAAGGAAAATGAAAAAGAAAAAAGAAAAAAAAAAGACACTAAAGTTATAGCTTAGCCCAAAATAGTGAATCCCTTTCTGCCCCTTGTTTAGCTAAACCGTCAACTAGGGAATTAGCCGATATTTTAACCCAACATGTCTTAACTTCCATCTCCCGCACCAGCCACTTGAATTTCCTCCTCTCATTGTTGTACTTCCATAAGCCATTGTGATCTTTAATCAGCCACCCTATCACCACCTCTGAATCCCCTTCAATTATGAGTTTCTTGATGTTCAACTCCTTCCATAACTGCAAACATCTCAGCTCTAAGGGAGTCACCCACTACAATTGGGCCTGAGAAAATGGTAGAAATGACCCCATTTTCATCCCTAAAAACACTCCCAATCCCCGATTGTCCCGGATTTCCCCTACTACACCCATCAAAGTTTAATTTCAAGAATCCACCGGGTGGAGGGGTCCAAGCCACACTCATTATTGACTTGGTATGTGTGCAATTTGCAATTTCACCTCACTTCCTCAACATGTCATCCATAGTGTAATTTGTGAATAGCTCTAAAGATTTCAGCCATTGTACCGCCCTAATATGTATGATAGCCCTCAGATCTGTTGCTCCTCTCTCAGCTTCTGAGAATATCCTAGAGTTTCTTTCTTCCCAAAGTGTCCAACATACTGCAGCCCTTAGTCCTCTCCACATAATTCTTCCCCTTTTTATCCACCACCTGAAAAAAGAAGGGGAAAAAAGGCCCTGCAAGTCTGATGGAGGATTCCAGCAACATCCAAATAGGAAGAAAGCCCAATCCCAAATTAACCTCGCAAAATGGCAAGACACCAGTAGGTGAAAACCAGTCCCCCCATCCGCTTTACAAAGAACACACCGCTGAGGTGACAAGCAAGTATCGGGTCTCTTCTTTTGGAGTAGATCACCAGTGTTGATTCTTTCCAGATAAGCTTCCCAACAAAAACTACCAACCCTAGGAGGTATTGCTCTTCACCAAACCTCATAAACAAGGAAAGGGGGGAAAGTAGGACTGGTGGACTGACTTAAGACTTTGAAGAAAGAAGCACAAGAAAAGATGCCATTGGGGGTAGGTGTCCAAATTCTAGAATCTGCCCTAGTGGGGTCTAAAACAGCGTTATCAAGAAGTGCAATAAGGCTAAAATACTGTCGAAGTCTGAGTCCCTCAAATCCCTTCTTAGACCCAAGTTCCGCCCAATCCCAAAAGTGGAAGAAGATGGGGTGGTGAAAGACGAGATTGGCTCATTTTTCAAATCAAAAAGAGCATACAAAGAAGGAAACTGATCTTTTAGAGGGGCACTCCCCACCCAAGTTTGTTCCCTATATTTTATGAAGTTACTAGAATTCAAATCATACCTGATATTAGGGGAGAAAACTGGTAGCAGGTCATGAATGGCTTTCCAAGGAGAATTGCTTGTGGTCCTAGCTCTGATTCCAGCATCCCATCCATTGTGCTCCATCCCATGTATACTTGCCACTATTCTAGCCCATAGCTTCTCCTTCTCCGTAGGGAACCTCCACAACCACTTTCCCAACAGAGTCATATTCCTTCTCCTAATACTCCCAAGCCCCAAACCACCACAAGTCTTACTCCTACACACTATCTCCCAGCTAACTCTATGATCCCTCTTCTCCTCTACCAGCTCCCACAGGAAATCTCTCATTAGCTTCTTCAATCTGTTAGCAACCTTCACTAGGATTTTAAACACCGACAGGAAAAAGATGAAGCACTAAATAAGATGAAGAAAAAGGCGTTAGAATGTTACGGGGTTCCAATATAAGTATGGAAAGATATGGGAAAGGTAGGCTTGTTATAGGCTTATAGCAAACTAAGCTATTTAATAAGATGGTAAAAGAAAGGAGGATGCCTAATGATTGGAGAAATAGTACTATGGTGGCTATATTTAAGAACAAAGGTGATATACAAAGTTGTAGTAGCTATTAAGTGATTAAACTCATGAACCACACTATGAAACTTTGGGAGAGAATACTTGAACAAAGATTACGACTTGAAACAAGTGTATCAGAGAACCAATTTGGCTTTATGCCAAGGAGATCAACCATGGAAGCTATATTTCTTTTGGGACGATTGAAAGAAAAGTTTAAAGAAAAGAACAAAGATCTTTATATGATATTCATTGATCTAGAAAAGGCCTATGATAGAGTTCCAAGAGAGATTATAATGGTGGGTCCTGGAAAAGAATGGGATTCAAAATAGGTATATACACTAATTAAAGATATTTATGAGGGGGCAACAACCAATGTTAGAACACCAGTGGGAGAGATTTCGGATTTTATGGTCACAATAGGTCTTCACTAAGGTTCAACACTTGGCCCTTATCTATTTTCACTGATCATAGATAAATTGACTAAACATATTCAGGAAGAAATTCCACAATGCATGTTGTTTGCAAATGACATTGTTTTAATTGATGAAACTAATAAAGGATTAATGCAAAATTAAGCTTATGGACAAATGCCCTACAAACAAGAGACTTTAAAATAAGTAGGACCAAAACAGAGTATATGACATGTAAATTTAGTAATAATAGGAGTGTAAATCAGGATATACTTGGGATTGAAAACCAAGATATAACTCATTGTGACCATACCCGGTACCTTGGTTCAATAATTAATAACAAGGGAGAGATCGAGGAGGATGCCACCCAAAGAACTAGAGCAGGTTGGGAAAAAATGGAGGGTGCATCTGAAGTTTGTGTGATAGGAGAATACTAGTTAGATTAAAATGAAAACTCTATAAAACAGTTGTAAGGCCAACTATGTTGTATGGAGCAAAGTGGTAGGCAGACAAAAAACAACAAGTTCAGAAAAGGAGTGTGGCAAAAACGTGAATGCTAAGATGGATTAGTGGAAAAACTAAAAAGGATAGGATTAGGAATGAAGCCATCTAATAGAAACCTAGGAGTAGCTCTAATAAGTGATAAAATGAAAGAGAGTAGGCTAAGATGGTTTGGTCACATGCATAGAAGACCATCAACCACCCCAATTAGGAGTGATTTGTTACAAGTGGAAGGGGATAGAAGAGCTGGGGGTAGACCAAAAAGGACATGGGTAGAAGTAGTAAGAAATGATTTAAGTACTAAAAAATTAATAGTGGATATGGTTTTAAATATAATGGATTAGCGAACCAAGATTCATGTAGCCGACCCCATATAGTTGGGATAAGGCATGGATGATAAAGGGGATTAAGTATGAGGATCAGGGCCCATAGCAATACAATAATTTCCTAAAGGAAATAAAGAGATAAAAAGGAAATGGCTGTCAATCTGCAACGGATTGGCAGATGAATTGGCGAAACAAGGGGTAGATCGAGACCTATTATTTTGGAGAAGGGTGGAAAAAGGGGATGCAGCTAATTTTGTATGGAATATTTCAATTTGATGTGACTTTCTTGGCTACCCAATACTCAATGGTTGACATCTTTGTAAATATTTTATTTTTCCATAGGCTCAATTTGGGAATAGTGCAAAACCTTGTATACGCTATTTCTAAACCTTGTACTTGCACTCTACATACTTGTATTTGCACACTTCCCAAACTGAGCCATAACAAAATCTGTTATTCATAAACAAAACAATGTATATTAATCTCAAACATGATGGAGCGGAACATGCAATAGAAGGTTACAAATTTACAATAGAAAAGAACCAAATAGTAGCAGTGTTAGGGAGGACTTACATCATCAGCAGAAATCCTAACTTGTAATTTGTGCTTACATTCTGGACAACTCATCACCCCCTGCAATGTCAAGAATTATATCTGAATAAGATGAAAAACTGTAGGTATCATAATGGAATAGTTCACATGTATATATAGATAGATAGATAGATAGATAGATATAGATATAGATATATATCTATCCATTAGGGGTGGGTGACTACTCACTAAGAGAAGTAATGGCGCTCCTTTGAGGGCTCAGATTGGCTAAACAGTTGGGTTGTCAACACTTAGAAGTGAAGGAGATTCAAAAATGGTCATGGGCTGGATGCAAACAAATAATTTGGGCGCTTGGCCCCTTAGACAGCATATAAGGGAAATAATGAACTTGACAAGGGAGCTTGGAGTATAATTTAACTGGGTTAGGAGGTCAGCAAACCGGTTGGCTGAGGTTTTAGCAAAGCAAGGGGTTAATAGGGGGACTTTATTTTGGGCATGCTTGTAAATCGATTATGTTACGAGGGGCCACTTTTTTGGAAAGTGACAATTGTGATTCTATAATTCTCAAGCTTAATGAAAGTTACTGTTTCCTATCAAAAATAAATAAAAGCACACATCAAAAGCTTATTATATTATTGAAAAAATGCACCTTTTCTACATAATTCAATCAGAAAAACTTATTCATAACATTTTAAACATAATATTGGTAAAAGTTATTGATTAACTACTAAAAGAAATGAAAATAAGGTCGGTCGATGGAAAGAGTCCTCAATGCTAATTTTTAGAAGTATTTTATCATGGTAAAATTTACCGATCCACTGCAAGTTGGGCAGTCTTTGGAAGGCAGTGGCAGATTTAGATCAACAGTAGAAGGAAGGTGCACCAACTCAGCCCTGTTGTCAGCAATGGCATCTGCAACACACTCAGCTGTTTCCCTCTCACCACTGCACAAGGATGTTAGAAACCATAGGCCTATATCAGTTCAAATATGATATAGTAACATATAAATAAAAGAATACCAACTTAAGAGGAAAAAGAAAATTGATCCATCCCTCTACCAACCTACACCTTAAAACCTAACATAAGCCTGCTACACAACAGAGATAACAACAAGATCATCCCCAACATGCTGGCATTTTGGTGGCAGCCCATCCCTTATCCCTCTTCTTCTTAAAGCAATAGGCATGCACTTCTTTTATCTCTTCCTTTTTCTCTTTGAGAGCAACACCTTCCACCTTGCCCCATGAAAGCATTGCCAGTGGGACTTCATTTATATCTTCTCCGTTGCTCCCATTGGACCTTAACTCTAAAACATCCTTGGCTTCCCATTCTCCCTCTTCAATTATTTGGAAATATTCTAGATATGGCTGTAACCCCTCATCTCTAGGTTGACACTGTCTTTCTTCTTTGCCTCCCAAGCACAACCCTCAAGAGGGAAGACCACATTCTCCCTAACTTCCACCATGTCTTCAAAACTCAAGTTATTAAAGAAAACAAAGGTATTACAGAAGAAAGTGAAGAGGTCACACCTTTGAGGGCAAAGCAAAACATCTTACAAAAGAGACCAAAAAACACAATCACCACCTACGCTTTGTCCCAACCATATGGGACCGGATACATGAATCACGTTCCACCATTCCATTCTATTCAATTCCATATCTACCGTCAAACATTAGACCCTTAAATCATTTCTCACTACTTCAACCCATGTCCGTTTTGGTTTTCCCTAGCTCTCCGTAGCCCCTTCAACTTGAAAATATCACCTTACTGGTGTTGTAAATGGTCTTCTTTGCATGTACCCAAATCATCTTAGTCTACCTTCCCTCTATAAGACTATCAGTTTATAAAAGTCCATAAACATGGTTGGCCTGACACTAACCCGAGTCAAACTGGACCAATCCAACTCAATATAACAAATCAAGCCATTTGAATAGTGGCTAACAACTGGCAACTTGTGGTATCCTATCTTGGTTTCTAAAAGATATTCAAGAATAATGGTCAAAGAGATAACTAAAAGAAAGTACTATAAATAGGGATCTCTCTCTCTCCCTCTGCAACTGCCATTGCCTTGAATATTTGGAGGCACAACCTCTGCCTCATTGGAGTCTACTTTGCTTAAACGCTTGTTGAGTTTTGGGCTGATATCACTTGTTTTTATTTACATAGCATAGTTAGAGAGTTATAGGGCCCAAGGCCCATTAGTTTATGTTTAAGTTAAGAGTGTTTATTCAGATTTTACAAGTAGCCGACTTACTAAGGCCATACTTTGTCATTGCATTCAGTTTTTATTTGTGAGTATATAAGCTAATGAAAGGGGCGGCCAGACCTAATTTTTGGCTTTTTCCATTTTCTTCAATTTCTCTCCTCTTTTCTTCTCTGCATAAACCTTCTCTTCTCTTTCTTATCCTCTTTCTTACACAGGTTTTATATCAAAACAGATCTTCTAAACCTTTCTACTTGGTAACAAAGCAAGTTTAGAGATTGTTTAAATTGTTCCATCATGCAGCCCTAGATCAGCCAACTGCATGATGAGGTAAAGAGCTGATCGAGGACTTCAAGTAAGCCCAATTTTGAATTTTTTTTGTGGATTTGCAATCCCTTGTAGCTGGTCTAGGGTTCAGCACCAAAATCAGGAAGAACTGGTGAAAGGGGAGTGTCTTCAATTTTGACCTAGGAAGTGGTGCTCTGGTTTTTTATGGTTTCTTGAGGTTTTCTGAAGAGGGTGGTTCAAGTCCCAGCCTTTTTGGAGACCTCTGGAGGGAGCGGCAGCCTCTTCTCTTTCTTCTCCTGCTCCACAAAAAAAAAAAAGAAGAATCTTTGGAGGGAGGGGCTTCTAGGGTAGCAGGAAGGTGTTTGAGGTTTCTAAAGGAGATAAATCTCTTTCTTTTCATCTCAAATTGATTTCCTAATCTGTTCTGGGAGTTATGGAGGGTTGTGCAGTTGAAAACAAATTTACAGGTGAAATGGGACTAGGGGAGGAAGTGCTATTAGATCTCTTTGGGGTTGGGACCATCACTACAGTCAAGTTGGATGGTACAAACTGCTTAGAATGGTCACAATCTAGAAAGGTGGCCATTGGAGCTCGTGGGAAATTGGGGTATCTCACCAGTGAAGAAAAGAAACCTAAGACTAATTACTCCCAGTGGGTATAGGAGAACTACAGAGTGATGACTTGGTTGTGCTATTCCATGTTACCCCATATAAGTAAGAACTTTTTATGGGTTAATACAGCTAAGGAGATTTGGGATGGAGTAGCAGATACTTATTCATAGAATGAGAATGTTGCTAGAGCCTACCAATTGAGAAACCAGGTGATTGCTACTAGGTAGGGAGATAAGTTCGTTGCCATTTATTTTTCAGCCCTCAAAACCTTATGGCAGGAGATGGATCATTTAGATATTGTGGTTTGGGAAAATAGCAAAGATGCAACAACTTATCAAAAGTTGGTAGAGAAGAATAGGGTTTTTTAGTTTCTAGCATGACTTAACCCTAAATATGACATTACACGACACCATATTTTTTCCAAAGACAGTGTAACTCTCTCTCAGGATATGCATTTGTATATGGAGAAGAGAGTAGGAGGAATGTGATGATGAGGAACCCAAGCCTTGAGCAGTTAGCTATGGTTAGCAGTGAAGCCTAAGTGGAGTGGGAATAAGAGTGGAAATGAACCAAGGAAGGAAGACAAGAAGGATCTGATCTGTGGCTGTTATAAGAAACCTAAACATACTAGAAATACCTGTTGGAAGCTTTACCCTAACCTTATATCAAGTCGGCTCAAAAACAAGAAGGGAAATGTGAATATGGGCAGTTTCCGAATCAGAGGAATACAAAGCTCATTATCAAGTGGACAGCAAGGTGCAGGTGGATCAAGAAGTATCCATTCTACTTTGTTTGGACATACAAGTAGTTCACATGCCACTACAAATTATGTATCCACTACAAATAAGGGGGGCCTCCCTGAATTATAGACTCAGAAGCCTCAAAACATATGACCAACACTTCCACCATCTTCTTACCATACCACCTCTACTCTGGCAGAGATAGAATCTCCATAGCCAATGGATCACATGTTCCCATTGCTAGGAAAGGGTCTATCAAGATAACTGATACCATTACTCTACCTTTTATCCTTCATGTTCCTAGATTGAGCACTAATCTTTTATTTGTTAGTAGCTTGACAAAGAATTTGAACTGTTTAGTGATTTTTCCTCCTAGTCATTGTGTTTTGCAGGATCTGAAATCAAAGAGGACGATTGGGAGTGGTCGTAAGGTGAATGTTTTTTATCTTCTTGATGCGCTTCCCAATCATCAAAGTCATTATGTCAGCAGGAACATTGAGTCAGAGCCAGCGGGTCAGATTATGCTTTGGCATAACCGGTTAAGGCATTTATCTTTTTTTTCTTTGTGTTTTTTGTTTCCAAAATTGTTTGAGTCTATCAATTTGACCAATTTGGAGTGTGAGGGTTGCCAACTTGGAAAGCATTGTACACAATTCTTTAAAGCAAGCAATAACAGATGTTCTTCTACTTTTAATATTGTTCATACTGATGTGTGGGGGCCATACCATATTTCCTCTATGGGTGGCTACTGGTATTTTCTTTCGTTTGTGGATGATTATTCTTGATACTCTTGGATATATTTGATGAAATCCCGTGATGAGATATCGTCTTTGGTTCAACAATTCCATCAAATGGTGTTAACGCAATTTGGGGTACGAGTAAAAGTGTTTAGATCAGATAATGCCAGGGAATACTTTGAAAAAAACAAACCTGGCATCATACCTATTGGAGCATGGAGTAGTTCATTAGAGCAGTTATACATAGATTCCACAACAAAATGGTGTAGCAGAAAAGAATAACAAACATATTGTGGAAGTAACATGAAGCATGATGTTGAGCTCTGCAGTTCCAGTTTGTTTTGGGGGTGATGTAGTTCTTACAACAATTTTCTTGACTAATCGAGTGCCTTCTCATGTTCTTGGATATAGCACTCTGTTCAGCCTTTTTTTCCTGAGGGGGAGATGTTTCATATTCCTCTAAGGGTTTTTAGATGTGTATGCTTTGTCCATGTTCTTGGTCCTCACCCCTTAAAGCTAGACCCTAAGGCAAAGAAGTGTGCCTTCCTTGGATATGCAGGAAATTAGAAAGGGTATTGTTGTTATGATCCAGTCTTCTGGGACCGATATGTTACTATGGATGTCACCTTTTTGAGTCCACCAATGTTTTAAAACGCGGAGGCATGATGCGAGGCGTTCCCCTACCTAGAGGCGCAAGGCGTAGTTCAAAATGTAAGAGGCGTAAGCCTCCCAAACACAAGGAGGTGTAAGCCTCTTTAAGAGGAGGGGGGTTAGGAGGAGGATGAAGAGTAAGAGAGGATCTCATTTTTTCTTTATTTTTAATAAAAACCTTTTATATTAAGAATAAAGATGCATAACATTAGTTAAAAGGAGGGGTCTTGTCAAAGGGGCAAGGGGCAAACCACTTTCTTTCCCCTTATCTTTTCTTCCCTTCCCTTTCCTTTCCTTTTCTTTCCTTTTTCTCTTTTTTTCTTCTCTTTCTTTTTCTTTCCCTTCCCTTTTTTTCCTTTCCTTTCCTTTTTTTTTTTCTTTTTCCTTTTTTTTAATCTTTTTATATCAAATGTGCATGAGGCGCATGAGGCGCACGCCTCATGAAAAAAACACAAGAGGCATACGCCTCAGAGGTATCAGCGCCTCTGGCATACGCTTCAAGGCATTTTGGGAGCGCCTCGCCTGGAGGCATGCCTCCAGGCGTACGCCTCCCACGACTTTTAAAACACTGGAGTCCACACCTTTTTCTTTCTCAGGGGGGAGTGTTTAGGAGAAGGAAGTGAGCAATCTATTCCACTTCCTATTTCAACTCCTTTGTCCACTCTAGTGTTTGACCCACCCACTCCACCCACTTTGCCACCTCCATTGCACCCTACCTTTCAATGTTTTACACGACAACGCCTACGACAACACAGGGAGGTTGACTCCACAGCATGTTTGACCCACCCACTCCACCCACTTTGCCACCTCCATTGCACCCTACCTTTCAATGTTTTACACAACAATGCCTACGACAACACAGGGAGGTTGATTCCATAGTAGATGAACCCACGTCACTCCCTATCAGCTCATCAAAGATTCCAGGTTCGACCGACACAAACCCCATGTATGTCTCTTGTTTCCTCTGATGGTTTAGTTCCTATATACTACTACCCCTACTCCTAACACCATTACAAATGACCTAGATCTCCCTATTGCACTTCGAAAAGGAAAGAAGAAGTGTATTGCTCATTGCATCTCACACTATTTTTCTTACAGTGGATTATCTCCTTCCTACCAGGCCTTCCTTTCCATCATCGACTCTGTGTCTATACCCAGGAGTGTTAGTGAGGATCTTTCCAAACCTAAATGGAAGACAACTATGTAGGAGGAAATGAAAGCATTGATTAAAAACTAGATATGGGAGATTGTGGATTTACCTAATGGCAATGAGACAATTTGATGTAGATGGGTTTATATAGTGAAGTACAAGGCTGATGGAAGTATAGAAAGGTATAAGGCGAGGTTGGTTCAGTGATTTAAAAGGCACGCCTAGGCGCACAGGCGAGGCGCATTTTGGTGTATGCGCCCAAGTCCTAGGCGTACCTATTTCACAAGGCACGTGCCTGATGCGCCTAGGCGTGCGCCCAATGCGCCTTGCGCCTCAGCCCAGGCGTGCGCCTTTTTAAAACTTTGTACAGGTTGGGAATGTGTGACATCTATTCCCAACTTGAGGGGGAGTGTTGAATTTTGGGCTGATAATAACTTGTTTTTTATTTACATAGCATAGTAAGGGAATTATTGGGCCTAAGGCCCATTAGTTTATTTTAAGTTAAGAGTGTTTATTTAGATTTTACAAGTAACCAACTTACTAAGGGCATACTTGTCATTGTATTCAGTTTTTACTTGTGAGTATATAAGCTAATGAAAGGGGTGGCCGGACCTAATTTTTGGCTTCTCCCATTCTCTTCAATTTCTCTCCTCTTTTCTTCTCTACATAAACCTTCTCTTCTCTTTCTTTTCCTCTTTCTTACACAGGTTTTATATCAAAATAGATCTTTTAAACTTTTCTACTACCCTCATTTCTAAGCTTCCTATTCATCCATTCCAACATTCCAAAAGAAGAAATATATAGAGTATTGTCAAAAATATCCACAGCACAAACCAGAAATCTGAACTAAAAGAAAACATGATTGCATCTTCGACCTCAAGATGAATCAACCAATCCAATATAAAAGAGAACTGCTGTAGATGGAGCTACCTTTTCAAGGTGTAATTTTTGACTTGATAGTGCACCTTCCCTATACCTTTGCACATAGTGCACCGCAATGCTTGCCATCCATTGCAGGTCCTACAATTCCTGCACTTTGAAAAAGCAATTCTGAGAAAGAAAGCATCAAAGTTTAAACAAAATTCATTGTCATCTTCCATGAACACTAGCACTAACTTGATCGTTAATGCATGAACCCAAAGTCTATATCCAATTTATCAGCTGAAATAACTCAGTTCATAGGCTCAAATTCATAGACTCAAAAACAAAACAAAAAAAGGTTAAAAGGGGCACCACTCAATGTTATCCATATTGTCATATTGTAAAACATAAAAAGTGGATAAACTAAACAAAAAGTTTGTTTACACTCAAAATATGCTTTGACAAATTACAAGAGTGAGGAATCCCATAATAAGACACTTTCAGGGGGAGGAGGAACTTAACAAAGGAAAGTTTCATCCTGCTATCTAAGAAATACTTAAAGAAGATACAATGCAAATATCCTTAAAAGATATGCTCATGCAAGGATCATTGCATGAATATTTTTCATTATCACCATAATTCAACAAATTGTAATATGACTTAAATTGCATTGAAAGCATTTCAACAACAAAACCAATACATCCCTATGTTACACCAAACCCTTCAGAGATAACTTGAAAGTAAATCAGAGTGATGATTTGAAGTTATGGTTTTCTCCAAATTCCAGAGCACCTTAGAAGTTTTGATATTGTCATAAATTAGAAACCTTCGAGAAAGAACTCCTCAGGATTGTAAAATTATTTTGAAATTTGAATACGCTAATGCTAGGAGGAAAAAAAAAGCTATACCCAAGGAAACTAGTTGAAACTTTAATTTTAATATAGATGAGCACCTTTGACAAAGCACCTTCTTCCCCAGCTCCAAGGCAATATCGTAAGTGCCAAGAGTAGCAACTGCCTGCAGTCAATAGATGGAAAAGTAAGAGCTTTTTCTGGCGGATGTCCAGAGGTCAACCCCTTTAACCAAACGATTAGTACAAAATAGAAATTATTCACCAACAGGAATAAAAGGGTAAGCCCAATGTTTAGGTGTATAAGAACTAACGGCAACATAGATCCTCAATAGACGACCAGAATAATAGTGTAATGCCGTGCTCTTGAAAGAATACAATAGCGGGACAGAATTCCCACAATATCAAATGACGCATTCCATCAAACCATTTAATCAATTCACATAAATTATTCAGGCGCAGTGCACTGAACATAACCTCTATCAACAGACAGACGAACAATCAAACAGGCAGCAACCCACTTAACCAAACAGTAAGTAATATCAGTGAACCGCTAAAAATGCAACACATTCGGGACAGTTATTCTCTATCAAATAACGAATAAAAACGCAATGCACCAATTAACAACGTACCTAGAACAAATTTTCATTCGATTGTTAGAAAAGATACTGCAATGGGTAAAATGAACTTACAAATATTGCAGAGAAGGAAAGATGAGAAATGAACTCAGGAACACCGAAGCCACGGGGAGCAGAGCCGGCAATATCATAAGCAAGAGTGAAAGGAGACAAAACGAGCTTGATTGGGAACTCGCACAGGTCGATTAACTGCTGCCCGTAGCGAGCCGTGAAGATTTTATAGTAAATGTCCGCATATTGCTTTACGACCTTCAAGAGGTGGCCGGTGCCTCTCGACATAACGAATTCCAAGCGCAACTCAGAAAGAACTTTGAGTGGATAAGCAGTGGGAGTTGCCGCGCCCTCGCACCAGAGTAGAAAGTTATATATATCCGGATTCACAGAGGGGCGACCCAGCTGGTCTAGTTAAACGGTCCAAGATACACCTACAACCAAACATTCTGTTTTTTAAGGGGAAAGTACAAACTCTCACCTGTATTCAAAGGCCGACGACACTATACCCACTAACTTTTTATTTTCTACGATAAACCTCTAAACATTGTTTTGCAACAAACACCTAAACTTCTGGATTCCAAGGCTTTGCCCCTATTTTGGTAATTGGATTGACAAATAAGGGTTAACTTACTAAACTACCCGGTCGAAATTCAATTTTCTGAAAGCAAATGCTATCAAGAGGATGAAATGCTAAGGGTCCAATTGGTTTAGAAATAGGATTGGAATCATAATTAATCACCTATCTCTAACGTCTATTTGGTTTAGTCAGGGATTGGAATCAAATTCAATTGTCGTTGTTTGGTTCATTTGGAGTTAGACTCGAAATCAATTAAAATTTTTCAATTTTGTATTAGTCTATTTATTATTTTATTAATATTTTATGAATATATAATTATTCTTTTATTAGAATTTTAATAGTATTTAACTATTTAATAATTAATATCTTACTATTCATTGTTAATTTATAAATATTCTATTAATATATTATCATTTTATTGTTACTTTAATCATAACTTGTCATTATATTTTAGTAATATTTTATTATTATTTTCTTATTAGTTTGTTAATATTCTATTCTTTTTTTATTCATTATTTTAAAAATAATTTATTAATGTATAATAATTAATATGTTAGCATTTTATTATTACCTTAATTATATAATATCAATATTTTATTTTCACTTATTTGTTATTATTATTATTATTATTATTATTATTTAATAAATAATTTGTTTGCTTGTTATTATTAATTTATAGTTTATTAATATTTTATTATAGTACTATTATTTTGTTAATATTTCATTAGTTGTTTATTAATATTGTATTATTATTATTTTATTATTACATTAATTATAATATTATTATTATTTTATTTTTATTTTATTTTTATTTTCAAATATTTTGTTAAGATTTATTTATATTTTATTAATAGTAAGCTTTGAGGGTGGTTGTTATGAGTTCTTTGCTTCTTGACAAGACTTTGGGATAGAAATTCCATTCTCTAGGAAGGAGCCTAGAATGGTCATTCCCCCAAGAATGGGAATCGAAATCCCATTCCGACCAAACAAACAATTAGAATCAAAATGGCTCATTCCAACTCTGATTTTAGGCACCTAATATTCCAAGCAACCAAATGGACCCTAAATCACAATGGAGTTGTTTGGAACTGTTATCATTTTTCCATTGTCATTTTTTAAGAAAACATCCATGCAATGGTTTATCACATTTTCAAAAAACAGCAATGTTCTTTGTTTGGTTTGATTATTGCACCATGTGTTTTTCATCACCACATCAAGTAATCGTTGCTAACAAGTAACAACTGTATGAAATTGAGATAATACCATTTTTAACCTTTTTGGTGTTTTCTAACCATCTTCTTTCTAGGTATGGCCATTTTTAGTGTTTTTTTCTAGAAAAAAAGAATGCCAACCAAATAAACAATGTGTCTTAAAACCACTAAACACCAACATGGTACTGATGTGTTGTTTTTTGTGAAAACAGTATTAGTTCCAAACATCTTAATATCTCTTATTGTTCTTCCAAACCCTCGCCAAGTAAGAAACAAAGTTCTTCATTCTCCATATAAATCATGTTGAGAGAACGATTAAAGAAATAAATAAAGTGTGTATGTGTGTGAGAGAGAGATGGTTGGAGGAGCAAAATAATAATTTCATAAAATGACATAAGTTGGTGTTTTAGAAATAGTGTAAATCACTTAAACCTTCCCTCATGGTTCTGGTAAATATTTAAAACTTCTATATAACCATAAGACTTCTCCAAAAACCTTTTCAAACATTTGGGATAAATTATACTCATTGGCCCCTTCCGTTAATTTGAATGGAGAGAGGGTATTGAATTATCAAATACCCCATGTTTTTCCATTTTATTGTTCGAGTAATATTATTTACAAACCAAAATAAACCTTCTTTGACCATTTACACATTTGATTCATGACCAAACCGTGGTCGAACTATTTCATCCAGGAAAAGGTCATATCTCCGGATCCGATTTTCAAGTGGGCCACTCTTTTGGAGAAACCGTTGAATATATATTGACCCGGGTGGTCGAATTAATAAAATGTTATTTAATTTTTTATGTGAGTGTTAGCAAAAAGGATGTCGAAAGACAAGGGAGGGATTGAAATGAAAATTTAGATATCATATACGAGTGATCTCATATGTGTGTGTGAGAGAGAGAAAGAGATTGGAGAGAAACTAAGAGATAGATCTCAGGTGAGAACTGATATCAGATTTGCGGCCGCCGCTGCCGTTCCTTACCCTCACTACCCCATTATTATTGCACAGTGAACCACCACCACCCTCATCTCCTCCTTTTTCTTCATTGCCTCCTTCCTCCCTTTATTTCTTCTTTCTTTTTCTTTCATTCTCTTTATTCCTTTTCCAACAACCACCTACTAGAAAAGAGCAATGAGACACACACATATAACAACTACCTAAACTATTCAACATGGACGATTGAACTGCTAACCCAGAAACCGATGGTCAAAGTGGTTCCATTTTTATGTCAGCTTTTAAAACCTTGGTTTGATTAGAAAGAAAGGGAATGAGACATGATCTCTGGGTGGGCAAAACCCTCTACACTGTTCTTCTCAAAATCAATCCCATATTGCCTTAGCAACTCAATCGAATTAGGGGCATATGCAAAGCAAGAAACGTTGAACTTGAATTCCCATATGTACTAATTTTCATTTCCCAAATTAGGAAGGTTAAGACCAAGTTTGGAATGAGTACAAAAATAAATATGTAGAATGCAAAATCCTGTATTTTGTATGTATTTGCACCATACATATTTGTATTTGTACTCTTAACCAAAGTAATCAGCTTAGATTTGAGGATAAGGTATTGTTTAGATGACTTGCAAGGTAGAATTTCTCATTGTCCGTAGGATGGAAGGCAATGGACTTCATATTTGAATTGGGGTCAATGGAAAACATGATCATTGATGATTTTGGTTGACTTCTACTCCCAATTTTCAAGTGAGTTCAAAATTTTAAAATGTTATAAGGTCAATGCTTTCAAATTGTCAATGACCTAGACGGCCATACCATTTAGGATGGGAATCAACCAAGCAATTGGTTCACCCTTAACATAGTTTTTGGCCAAAAACCATTGACTTAGTGACTCGTTGACTTGGGCGGTCGAACCATCAAGCTGTTCGACCTGAATAGTGGTTTTTGCCATTTTTTTTTTCAAGTTAGAATGGACTATCCGTTTGAACAACTAACCCAAAAATAAGTGGCCAAAGCGGTTTCAATTATGGGTCAGATTTTAAAACCTTGATAAGGCTTATGTGGAAGAAAGCCATGGAATTAAAGCCCTCCATCTAACCAATCACATTAAGAGGCGAGGTTGCAATTTAGGGATCGTAATTTACCGTTGCTTTGGCCATTATCAAACTATTGAGGGACTTTAGATTGGTCCTCACAATATAGCTCCTTGCATTTTTTTTTACTCCAAGGGCTACACAACGGGGGGAGGGGGGGTAGCCCATCCCCCAACTAGGTGCAAGTGGGATTCAATCCCAAGTCTCCACTATAACCAGCAAGTGGCAACTTTCCAGCCCCATATAGTTATGCATTGGGAATATCTTCCATGAATAAAAATATATGAAGTATGAAAATGTTTCCAATGCATATCTTTGAGAACAGTCCAAGGACCAAATCTAATCTCTATGATGGATCACCATTTTCACAGCATTTCCATATAAACATGGCTTATGGTATTGAGGTTCCATATATCTCGACACTATGCATGGGTTTGAGTAATTCATTAATATAGAAACTTGTAATTCATATAGTTTGAAAAGGGGAAGGGGACTCACAAAACTTGTAATTCATCACCTACAGGTAATTTAGAAATGGAAAATTTCCGATTAGTACCCTATATTTTGGACCTAGTGCCACTTTGGTCCCTAGACTTTAAAATGCGATAATTTAGTACTTGAAATTTCAAAACGTGCCAATTTAGTACTTGTTATTAAGCATCATTTGAAAATACACAAATATCGTTTGAATGTTATCTAATTTTCTTTATTAACCATCTAAACATTGACAAAAAATTAATAGTAACAAGTCCTTGCCTCTTTTATTCAAGAAAGTTGGGGTCACCAAAATGCATATTGAGACGTGACCCAACTTTCTTGAATAAAAGAGAAAAGGATCTAGGACTTTTTTTGTCAATGTTTTTATGGTTAATAAAGAAAATTAGATGACACTCGAAAAGGCATTTGTGTCTTTTCAAATGCCACTTAACGATTGGTTAACGACAAGTATTGAATTGGCACGTTTTGAAAGTTTGGATACTGAATTGTCATATTTTAAAGTTCGGTAACCCAAGTGGCATTAGGCCCAAAGTATAAGGTACTAATAAGGAATTTTCCATTTTACAAAAATATAAAGCATTACATCATCAATTTCTGTCAGGTTTCTAACATGGATTTAACAAAGAGTCAATAAATATGATTAACCTCAAAATGTTAGGGGAGATTTAAGTATTTCACCCCTTTATATGTGCACATGAGAATTGCATGAGAATAAACAAACGCCAAAGGGGTTGTGTCATTACTCACTACCCTATAAGTATAGGCCAAAGGGTGGCTGCCTATATATGATTTACTCTTTTAAACTAAGGATCATTTTTTCTAGTATTAAACCAAGGATTGTCCATATCAACAACTCCTCAATGGTCTTCCCTATGTTTACTAATTTTCTTAGATTTGTTGACTTTTTGTAAAAATGAAAGAAATATATATTATTTTGTAAAAAAACTAAATATAGATATTTCAATCTGGGAAAATCTATGATGTAGGAAATATATGGTATGGAAAGAGTTTTGACTAATCAAAACCCACCAATGAATTTTAATAAATTACACCTGATTGGCTACCACGTTTATAATTCCAGTTGATTGATCAGAAGTTTTCCAGATATCATATATTTTCCATATCATAGTTGAACCCATTTCATACCACATACCTTCTTCCTTGATTGTCACTTTTCCTTTTATCTCCTACATTTTTTTTTGTTTTTGTTTTTCTATAAATTTGTGAGATAATACACATTTTATGAAACGTCTATATCCATTTTTCATTTTTGATGCTACTCTCAAGTCCTCACCGACTTCATTTATGATCCAACCCTTTATAGCCTTCCCACTCATTTATCTTAGCATTGCCATTTCTTTTAATTGTACATATTTGTATTTGCACAATTAGTAACATTAAGCATTAGGAAGAAGTACATATACAAATACATAGAGTGCAAAACCTTGTATTTTGTATTATTTTGTATGTATTTGCATTATACATATTGTTTTTTTATTTTTAAATTGAGTCTTAGGCTATATTTGGTTGCAATACAAATTTATTTGCACTGATGCAAAACTATGGCATGTAAATGATTTTAATGCAAATTATGATTTACTTTTATTTCAAAATTTACCTCATTTTGTTTGATTGTAGTACAAATTAAGTAAATCAAGACTTAAGCAAAATAAAGTACACCCAAAACAAAATTAAACCAGAATTCGAATTCATTTTATTTGCACTTCCATGCATTTATACTAGTACAAATAAATTTGCACTACAACCAAACCCAACCTTGGGAATCCTTAAATCCTAGGAAATCACAACTTGTGTCACCAGATCTTATTTGTGGTCATGATAGTGGACACTCTGTTAATTACTTCTACACCTCATAGAAGAATGAGCCTCTATTGTTAAGCAAATTACTATATAAACATAAAAATAGAGGAGTTGGGCCCCTTTTTTATTTCAAACCAACGAAAGTTTCTCTATAGTTAGTATTTAATAAGAGATATGGAATCTAAATTGTAAACCCTTCATTCCTAGATTCTAAATCCAAAAATCCCTAAACCATAACCCTAAAACTCAAGGTTTACTTGGTTCTATAGAATAGGTGATTGGAATTGGAATAAAAAAGGCCCATTCCAATTATAGTTGTTTGGTTGGTTGAAATGGGATTCCATTTCCTCATTGTATTGAAAATCATACCAGAACAAACCGAACGTCGAATCGTTTTTGTATTCGGGTTTTGTTTTTAGATTATAGCATTTTTTTCCAAAAGAAAAAGAAAAGTGTTGAATTGGTTAAAGAACCACTAACCTAGATGGTCAAGCCACTAAACCGTTCAATTCGGACAACAGTTTATGATTTAATAAAAAATGTTTTGTTTTTTATGAGTATTAATAGATAAGAAAAAAGACCCTAAGAGATGGGGGAGTGATTGAGACACGACATCATATACGAATTCACAGAGGTCTGAGAGAGAGGTTGGAAGAGAAAGAGATAAAATATATCTCATATGTGAGACAGAGGTTGTCGTCACCATCACAAGTGAGCATTGCCTCCTTTCTTCTTTTTCTTATTTCTTTCTTTATTTATTCACTATTTCCTTCATTTCTTCCTTTCATTCATTCCTTTCTTCATTTCCTTTTCTTCTTCTCTTTCTTTCATTATTCTCTTCTCAGCTAATAACCACCTAGCTCTAGCACTTTCTCTTACAAAAGGAAATAGAAACCTAATATACTACATTTCCAATTCAAATGTCAAATCTCTCAAACCATTCGACCCAAACGACTAAACTGTTGATCCATAAACTAGTGATCAAAACGGTTTCATTTTTGGATTTGTTTTTAAAACCTTGCATTTTCCATTCTTGGCAGAAGGGGATTCCCCCATATGGGGGAATGGCCATTCCATGATCCCCATGAGAATGAAATTACCATTCTAAAGTGTATCAAAAACAAAGAATCACAAAGCAAAAAGCCCTATAAACCCTAATATGCCTAACCCTAATATTAGTATTATTTAAATAATAACGAGGTAACAATAATATATTAATAATTAACCAATGCATTATTAATAAAATATTCATAAATTAATAATACATATATACTAAGATATTAATAATTAAACACTAATAAAATAATAACAATATTAATAAATTATTCATTAAATAATAATAAAATAAGCACTATAAAGCATTACTATAATATTATTAAAGTAATAGTAAAATTACAAAACTATTAAAATATTAATAAACTAATACACAACTAAATATTTTTTTTCGATTGATTTTGATTCCAACTTCTACATGAAATAAAAAACGATTGGAATTTGATTCCGATTCCCATATAAACCAAATAAGCATTGGGAACAGGTGATTTCAACACTAATTTGAGGGTGTTTTGATTCCAATTCCAATTCTGATCTTGATCATGAATCAAATGGATACTTAATTTATTGCATAAAATGCCTTTGGCAGGATGGATATCCTCCAATGCTGTAACAGTGAAGGAGCCAAGTATTTTTTATTACTCATATGTTGAACCAATAAACATTCCAAATGATTGGGAATGTTTAAAGCAAAAAAAAATTATGAAGTGTTCTATAACATATATGAGAAAATACACCACTCCCCGATAGTTGTTATACACTATGGACTAAAATGTGTGGATTGATCCACACCACACCTTAATGGGTGTTTTGCAAGGTGTGGTACATTTCTGTCTACACCTTTCGTTTGATTCCATGCATCTCAACTACAATATGTAAGAATATCTATGTCGTTAATCATTCAAACACATTATTTTATTTTTCACTAATATATATAATAGAAAAAATATTAATAAATTAGAAAAATAATATTAATAGTAATTAATAATACTAACAATAATATTAATAATTAATGATTAATAAAATAATATTAACAATATTAATAATAATATTTATAATATTTGATAATAATTAATAATATTATTACTAATTACTAATAATTAACAATGACTAAAAATATTGATAAAAAATAATATTCAAGACTAATTAATTAATAAAAATATTATTTATAATATTACTAATATTTTTTATGAAGTTATTGACAATTTGACATTACTACTATTTATTTATGTAAAATAATAAATAATAAATAATAAAATATACATTTATCTAATTAAATGTTATTACTTTTTTCATGCAAGCTCAAATAGCACGATATATGCAATCCCCAAAAAATGTTGATTTCTTTTAAGTCAGTAGTTTTACCATAAATAAAATTTAAGAGTTTAACATGGTTCTGAGTACATCTAAAGAGTTTAAAAGTTTAAGGGATTAAATAACAACTAGTTAAAAAAATAATAAAAGTCAAGCATCAAACTGGTATGACTAATATTGGTCCCACACCCTATCAACTATAAAATTTGTTGTTCCAAAGTCCACTTGTTTGCTATCATCGTTTGAATCGTCAACATGATCTTCGTCCTCACCCCCAACTATCATGTCCTCCCTTGACCGACCACGTATCGATATGTTTATCGTGAATATTTCTTAATAAAATTGTATGTGATGAAGCAACCAATGATGATGTAATACTACATCCATAAGTTAAACGTTGGCATGTTTTGTTGGATAAGAATCCTCCCTTTCAATATACCAAAACATCTTTCTGTAGTATTCCTTAGCGAAGTAATTGAATAATTCCTTTTTTGATCTAAACCTTCAATGTCCCCTAAAATCATTCAAATGATATCGCTCTCCAGAAAAAAAAAAGGTGTTATTTAACCATCACCACTAGGAAATCCAGAATCGACAACATGATACTTTCTTATATAAAACCGTAAACAAACATATACTTTAGTCAAGCCTAAAATTGTTTCTAAACCAATAAATATATTGCATTGTATTACCTGGAGGAGGGTGGGAGGATTCTAAGTGGGGACGAGACATAGCTTCTATATGGGAAATCCTTCCTACCCCATATAAACAAATGTAAATTGCATATCAAAGGAACACACTGCTAACATATTTGTAGTGCAGCACGACTTTCTTCATCTGTATGGAATTTGTTCGTTATGAGGAATCCATGCACTTACATGGGTACCGTCAATTGTAGTGGTACAATCCTATTTGGACAAACATATGGTCAAAACATGAAAAACACAACTAATAAGTAAACTTGTTATGGGATGCCATTGATTTACGTGAAACCATGGATAATATTTTTCAGAATGCCTAATGTGAGGATGCACTTCTTCAAACGAGGGTGGATAGATCAATTCCCTCCCAAGTTTACATATTGCTTTGCAAGTTCTCCCAAAGTAAACACTAATGGTGCTCTTAGAAGGTTGGAACCTACTGGCCATAATACGATATCGTTCATTATGGCCAACAGTTAAGAGAAAAATTTCCAAAAATTCTTCAACTGTGATGATCCGAGAAATTTCCAAAAGACTTCGTTCTCTTAACATATTTGCAAAATTCTTAAAAGCATGCCTCTTCATCCTCAAATTATCACATGCTTTGTCAGGATGTTCTAGGTCAAGTAACATTCACGGACAATAAGGTTGCTTAATGAAATATCTGCTATAATATTTTATCATTTTATTCAAAATGATGGATTCAATAAATTCGTTTATCCCATTCATCAAATAGAAGTCTATCCACTACACTTGATTTATCTATTAACATCCTGTTGACAAAACATAACACTCAAGCACCAATATTCAGTATATACAAATATAGCATAATAAATTACTCACCAAAATTCACTACAATCCCTAGCTTGATTCATTACAAAATTTGTAATCCATATTATTAAAAGTTTATCATCAAATTGAAAATAATGTTCATCATAATACTTTGACTAATCATATAAAAAAATGATAGTATAAAAAAACCCAAACTGTATAGCCCTATAATCCATCCTAATATGTTATAGTTTTCAAAAAGTCCAAACTCTACAAGTTCTTTAGCCACTCAATCTGACAGTCTATAGTAATTGTTAAGAATGCATGCCTCCAATATTCATCTTTGAATGCTTGAGTTGATTTCAAGACATGCCCAACATTAATTACTTTCATCATTAAGAATTTATTCACAACTTCCATACATTCAGAGATTGGGTTTTCCTTACTCCGTTCTTCCATTTCTTTATCTTTTCTAATCTGTCTCTCCATTTGAAACTCAATCATGTCCATCTTACGTTTGGACATCTCAGACTATATCTCCATAGCAAGCATAAAATCACCTCCTTGTCTGACTCTCTTCCCTTTCTTAAGAGATGATGGTAGGAAGCACTTCTCGTTAACCTATCTGTAGGTGGTCAAATCTCTATGTCAGTGTCATCATGTTGAGTGTTTAGAGTGGACACATAAGGTGCCTATATATAATTGGGGGAGTTGCCACTAATTGGATCTTATGTCAATGGGATTTGATCATTTTCTTCATCTGAAGGGGTCTCCACATTACCCATGGTTGTGTAACCAATTGCACTAGTCACTGAATAAATGATCTCTAACTCCTCATAGTATGGGCAACCCTTTTTCCTTATCTATTTAGCACAGTTATACTTCAGCATGAAATATATTTGGTGTTAGCATCCTGATAATTTGAAATCTATAATAAAAAATTAGTATATATATATATATAGATATATATATATGTATTTACAAAATTCTTACCAAAATAAGGCAGTGCTATACACTCTCACTAGAGCTTGGTTTTTTTGTTATTGGATCTATGGTGACCCCTGTATGGTTGCAAATTTTTTGACAATTATTAAACTTTTTCTTCAGATGGTGTAATTTATTCTTAAATTGATATCGACTATATGACTTGTGATACCTCTGGTTGAATTTCTCCACAATATTTTTCCAACCTTCCATATTAAAAGTTGATGTTGGCATATTGTGTGCTTTTACTTGCTCAACCATCAATTCTAAGAAAGTAATTTCCTCATCCTTACACCATGTTGCAGATTCATTTGTTATTTCCTCTTGCATTTTATCTGCTTGGGTTGCCATATATTTCTATAGAATTCGAGTGGGTGAAGTGAACACAATCAAAATTAGCATACGAACTTAACAAACAATGTAATGTACTCCTAACTAAGAGAAGGGTTATGTTAGAGAGCATAAACTACAAGTTGTGTTTGAACCATAGACAAAAATACCATATAATTGGTTGTTTAGTTCTAATTGTTTGCATCCTACTATAGTGGGGAATCAAGGAGTTATTCAAACTTTCATTATTTTCCCTAACTATAAGAAGAGTGAGGAATAATTAAAGATTTCTTCAAGCTTTCTTTCAAGTGACTTAAGTGGCTTTCTTAATGGTACAAAGGCTTTCCTACTGGAATTGGTATCGAAATGGACTATTCCAATTCTAGGGGATTGGAATTGGTATCGAAAGGGATTATTCCAATTCCTACTACTTGGTTGGATGGAATCGGAATCCCATTCCTATTCCCTCTGGAATGACATCCCCTATTTTTGGAATGGCTATTCCCTAACCCTCCCTTGGGAATGAAATCCCATTCCTATTGATTTCAATTCCCATTTTCATTCATGTTTGAATCAAATTGACTATAGGAATGGACCAATCCGATTATGATTCTAGAGGATTTTGACTTTGATTCCAATTTCAATTCTGACTGTAAACCAAATGAACCCTAAGTGATTAGAACACACTTGGTTAGTTACAATTTTAATATTATTGGCTATAAATTCATAGTTGAGAGAAGCCATGGTCCATGGCCATTAAGTGAAAACAAAGTTAACAATAACTCAAAGATTGACAAATAGTTTTCAGCCTTAGGCTAAACCTATCCCTTTACAACTCATATATTATTGTTGTAAGGTATATGAACTTGACCTATATATATATATATATAGGGTACAATATTAGGCTAAACCTATCCCTTTACAACTCATATATTATTGTTGTAAGGTATATGAACATGACCCATAAAGAGATATATACTTAAATGTTGTCACTAACTCACTAATTGATCAATTGCTTCTCAACAATTTAAGCAATTCTTCATTGATTGGACCAATGAAGTCTAACGTTTGATGTTCTTTGTTCCACTTCTGTAAGCCTAATGCTCAGATTATTCTATAATATCATCAACAAGTCTTTGGAAGCATGCAGAATTGCAGATAGCTTTTTGACAAATATTTTTCAAATAATGTGAGGTTCCATCGAGGCTTAGAAGGCAAAGAAAGAAAAAGTGGGGGTACCTCAAATGCAGACAGTCGATGTGGTGAATGCCAATTTTTAGAAGTAAACTGTGTTTAATAGATGTAACTCTCCTACTGTACAAAAGGGGAATACTATCTCCACGATTGTTCATTCTATGTGATACCATACAGACTTCTGAAGTCTACTAAACAATCATTAAGCAATAGAAACAAAATTTTCTTAACATAATTCTATAATTTTTCACCAGTTATACTAGTGATTTTGTGCTATTTTTTGAGGCTTCACTTCCTAATTTCCTATGTGTTGTGATTATCTGGATAAAATTCTGAAGTGATTAATTTCTACGAGTTCTTAGAATAAACAATAGGGGTGAGATAAAAAAATAGAAAAAGCGCTAGAAAATATTCAACAATAATAATTAAAGGTGGATGAATACATGGCGGTGAATACCTTATTAAGGTGATTGATGATGGGTGATTTGGCCTGACCTAATAAGTAGGACATGTGGAATGACCTACCAACAGGATGATAACTTAGTAAGGAGAGCCTTGTCAGTAGTTCGGGAGACCGGGTGTTCGGGCACCTCGACACCAAAGCCACTTCGACACTCGAGTACCGAAGTGACACGTAATCGACTCTAGAAGCTTCTCAGTAGACTCCAAATCTCTCGGGATCATGCAGCGTAACGATAGGCCTTATCCTCTCCCCGCCCGTATCGGATGGTAATGATAGACTTCATTGGCTGGTACATTACTCTCCTTCTAAAGCGGAACGGATCTCATCTATGCAGGCGAAGGATCCCTGAGTCGTTCCGTGAGACCAATGGCAGCTCAACTATATAAGGGCATCATTCCCCAGGACCCAGGTACGTGCGGTTAAGTGCATTCTAGCTCTCCTATTTCTCAAACTCTCAGCTTGTGTATTACTATCACTGACTTAAGCATTGGTGTGACCCACTGGGCTAGCCACCCTAGGTTCTCTAATTCCTCCTTTCCCTTGCAGTTCGAGTGACCTACTTGGCGACAAGCATCCGAGCTGCCCTATAAATAGGAGCATCCAGATCATGCACCATCAATTAGTGCCGTCTGTGGGAAAGGATCGAAAGGTCATCTAAATCCTAGTCTTAATCTTAACTTCAATCTCACTCTCAATGGCATCTTCGAGCAATACCGGAAAGGGTCTCAACATGAACGTCACCAAGGGGTGAGAGCAACAAACGACCACTCCCCAAGGTCCCTCGGTGACCATTGGCCAATTCACTATCCCCCTGACAGTTTTGGGGGTCCCATCACTATTTGTGATGTAGACCACCCAACAGGTGAATGTCTTGCCCCCCCAAGTGAACACCACATTCTCGGAGCCCTCTGTGATTCCCCCTGGGGTCGGAAATTCCCAATTTAATGACCTTGTTCAAAGCGTCCGGACGATGTAGATCTAGATGCAATAGATTCACTAGTTCCAACAATATTATTTCTACCAACAGTACCAGCAACAGTTCCCACTACTGTAGTCGAACCAGCCAATAGGTCAATATCAAGAACAGACTCAGAATCAGGACCAGCATCGGGCCCATCAAAGCATTCGCCAATCTCCCCCCTGGGGCGAGAGAACCTCATAGGAGCCGGTTCCTCCCATGGGATGAACCCCACCATGGGGTAGAATAGATGAACGCCGTACTCCTCCAATCTCTCAAAGGGGGAACCAAAAGGACGGACCCGAGATCAGCCAACCTAAGAGGAACATTCGGTAACTTCCACAACAGGAGAATGTAGATCGTCAGCTCGGGGCCCGAGGTGCGGACTCGAGAGGAGAACCCTTAGCACCCCGTGACAGCCAACACTAGTCTCACGACGAAGAAGAAGTGGCGAGAAGGACCCCCGATCCACCACGCCCCATCATTCGGAGCAAAATCGAGATACTTAACAACACTGAAGCCGGTAGCACAAATGCAACCCCAACATAGAAGTAGCAACGACGACATTGCAAGACTTGCCATTCCTTACCCAGGAATAGCCTGCTAGCGAAGCCCAATCAACTGGTAGAGCGAAGTAGGGAAAGAGAAGAGATAAGCTCAGTGGCTACGAGAATCGTGCTTGCTCTGCTTAGTCGACCATCCCCCTTGTCACCCGAGCTCCTAGAGGCCCCAATGCCGAAGGATTTCAAAGTACCACCATTGGAGAAGTACGACAGGTCTTTCGACCCCAATGATCATGTAGACGCCTTCCAGTCCCAGATGCAACTCACTGGTGTCGACGGAGCTTGTATGTGTGTGTCAGTCTCAACCACATTCAGGGGTATAGTTCGGACCTGGTACAAGAATCTCTAGCCGAGCTCTATAAAAAATTGGGTGCAATTTGCAGGCATGTTCACGACCCACTTCATCACTACTACGAAGTGCCCGAAGTCATAGGAGATCCTTCTGAATGTGGTGCAGAGGAAAGGAGAATCAATTCGGAGCTATATCAAGCACTTCAACGAAACCTGTTTGCAGATACTAGACCTTGATCCAGCAATACTCTTTACTGCAGATCGGAAGGGAATTACTCACAAGGAATTCAAGTGGCATGTCATAGCAAACAATACAAAGAACATCACCAAGTTCCTTAGGCTGTCTGATCAGTTCATAAGCAATGAAGAGGAAATCAATCAAAAGACAGAAAACTAGCAAGGCGAAAAGAGGAAGAGAGAAGAAGAAGGAACGAACAACAACAAGCAGAAAAGAAAAAAGAGTAAGTCCCCGAGGAGAAAAAGCATATCACCGCGCTCGAGGAGTAAGTCCCCCTCTTGAAGTAACAGGTCGGGTTGGCGTTCTAGGACCCCTCCAGTAGAGAGAACCAACTACACTCCCCTTAACGCAAAGCGAGGAGAGATCTTAATGGCCATCAAGGACTCCTCCATTGTCAGATGGCCACCCAGGCTACGGGGAGACCCAGCGACCACGAACCCAAATGTGTATTGTCACTTTCATTGGTACCATGGTCACAACACGAAGAACTATAGAAACCTCCGTGACGAGATCAAGGAACTCATCCATTGCGGGTATTTGAAAAACTATATTCTAAACAAGGAGATAGGGCAGGGGGACCGACAGGGAGATCGAAAGAAGGATGCCCCAGAGACTAGCAGACAGAATCATTAGCCACCTCGGCAGCTACAGAAGAAAGACCGATCCACGGAGTGATCAAAATGATCACTGGTGGATCCATTGTAGTGAGGTGTACAGTAGCTGCAGGGAAGACTTCGGTTCGAGAACTGGAGCACAAGACAGAGAACCCACCAAAGCGACCTTGGATAGAAGAACCCATTTACTTGATCGAGGACGATGCTCGTGGGATTCAGTACCCTCATGATGATGCCCTTGTCGTAAAGCTCATCATCAATGATTTCGAAGTGAAGCGAATCCTAGTGGACTTAGGCATTTCGATCGACATCCTCTTCAAATGGACCTTTGACATGTTACAACAATTTGAAACCAGTAGATACCCCCCTAATAGGGTTCAATGGAGAAGAAGTTAGGCCTATCGGTTCGGTCACAGTACTGGTGGAGGCGGGCACATGGTCGAACATCGTGCAGTTCGAACATACCTTCCAGGTGGACGTAACTCCATTCCCCTACAACGCGATCATAGGTCGGCCTATTATGCATGCTCTACATGAAATAATATCAACCTACTTTCTAGCGATAAAGTTTCCAACCGATTACAGAGTAGGGTCATACGAGGCGATTAGCTTGAGTCCCATAAGTGCTACGTGGCTGCCCTCAAGGGAAAAGCAAAGTTGGCAGAAGATGTCGAAGTGGAATAACCAACAGACTACACTGAGGAGCGAGCAGCCCGATGGAAGAGACAATCCACATATCGTTTTTCGAGACTAAGTCGAGCAAGACTCTCCAAATCGGTGCCCTGATAAGCCAATTGCTCGAAACAGAATTAGTAAGTTTCTTACTCAATAATTTAAATGTTTTCGCCTAGTCCACGGTAGAAATGCTTGGAATTGACCCTAGTGTGATAATTCACAAGCTAAATGTGAACCATTTAGTTAGGCTAGTTAGACAAAGAAAATGCAACCTCGCCTCGGAGTGGTAGAGGGTAGTCGATAAGGAGGTTGGGAGGCTCCTCGCCACAGACTTCGTGAGGGAGGTCCATTACCCGAGCTGGGTCACCAACCCTATGCTGGTGAAGATGGCCAACAGCAAGTCACGCATGTGTCGACTACACCGACCTGAATAGAGCCTATCGAATGATTGCTTCCCCTACCCAGAATAGACCACCTGGTAGACACGACCTAAGGGCATGAGTTGCTGAGTTTCATGGACGCCTACTCTGGCTACAACCAGATTAGGATGGACATAGCCGACTAGGATAAAACTACTTTTGTAACCGAACTTAGATTGTACTATTATAAAGTCATGCCCTTTGGTTTGAAAAACGCTGAAGCAACTTTCCAACGACTTGTAAACAAAAATTTTGAGCCTTTGATTGGCAACAAAGTCGTGAAGACCCAATTTTCTAGATCTTTAATCGATAATTTAAATGCTTTTTTTTTTCAAAATTTAAGGAAGCATAATATGATGTTAAACCCAAGCAAGTGTGTCTTCGAGTCATGTCAGGTAAGTTCCTCGGTTACATAGTGAACTAACGTGGCATCGAAGCTATTTCGGATAAAATTAAGGCTATTTTAGATATGTAACCACCCCAAAAAATCATGAAGGTCCAATGGCTAACTAGTCGAATAGTTGCCCTAAACCAGTTTATGTCTAAATTAGCGGGTCGGTGCCTCCCCTTTTTTAAGGCAATAAAAAAGAACGAAAATTTCAAGTGGACTGAAGAGATCCAGCTCGTGTTTGATGAGCTAAAAAGGTACCTAAGTACCACCTCGGTTTTAACTAGAGTTGAGGAAGGAGATGAATTGAAGAATTGAAGTTGTACTTCTCTGCATGTGACGAGGTGGTTAACTCGGTACTGATCAAAGAAGTAGGTTGGGTCCAACGACTTGTCCACTACGTAAGAAAAGTTTTGTAGGACACGGAAACCATATATCCCATCATCAAGAAGTTGGCGTACGCGCTAGTAGTAGCAGCTCGGCACATACTTCCAAGCCCATACCATTGTTGTCCTTATTAATAGACCTCTAAGGCACATTTTGCTTAAGCCTGAGGTGTCAAGGAGGTTGACAAAGTGGTCCATTGAGCTAAGCGAGTACAACATCCGATTCGAGCCACGTCCAATTATCAGAGCCCAAGTCTTGGAGGACTTCGTAGAACAATGCATGTTCAACACGTCGGCTCCTAAACCAACTGAGCCCGCTAACGTGTTAGAGGTGTCAACTAGCATGGCACTGGTCTCGATAGTACTGACATGGAACGAGGAGCCTTGGATCCTCCACATAGACAGCTTGTCCAACTAGCGAGGAAGTGGTGCTAGACTGATATTGTACGTCCCAAGCGAGGTGAAGCTGGAGTATGCTCTCCAGTTCGGATTCGAGGCATCAAACAACGATGCAGAGTATGTAGCACTAATTGTTGGGCTAAGGGAAATGGGTGCAAAACACCTTATCGTGTGCAGCGACTCTCAGCTGGTAGTTAACCAAGTCAATAGTGACTACGAAGCACATGATTTAACTATGGCGACTTACATAGACAAAGTTAGAGAAATTCTACCAGGCTTTTGGTCCTGTTTTATCAAGCAAATACTGAGGTCTGAGAATGCTGAGGCCGATGCCCTGTCACGATTAGCAAGTACCAGCGACAACACTGTGCGAACTATGTATATAGAGGACCTACCTCAGCCCAGCATTCTCGGGGGACCAAAAGAGGTTGCATTCATGTTGCAAGTGGAACCAAGCTGGATTCACATGCTCATCGATTATCTGCTCCACGAGACACTACCTGTAGAATGCAATGCAGCTTAGAGGGTAGAGCGTCAATCAGCTCGGTACGTCCTTATAGATGGACGACCGTATAGGAGGTTCTTCACGCTCCCTTACCTACATTGCTTGCAACCCTCAAAATCCAAGTTCATACTTCACGACATCCATGAAGGATTATGCGGAGGACACTTATGGGGTAGAGCATTCATCCAAAACGCATTAAGGCAGGGTTACCATTGGCCCACTCTGAAGGAAAATGCACTCAAGCTCGTCAAGAAGTGTGACAGATGTCAGAGGCATGCCAATATCCTTCATCAACTTGCTACCGATTTGTAGCACCTGACTTGCTCATAGCCTTTCGCGCAGTGGGGAATCGACATCCTTGGCCCATTTCCGCCAGCAACTGGGTAGAGGAATTTCCTAGTCGTGGCAATAGATTACTTCACTAAGTGGGTGAAGGCTGAACTGTTGGTAAGCATCTGTGTTGTTTTGGACTGCCTAAAGTTTTTATATCGGATTACGGGAAGCAATTCGAGGACATCAAATTCTAGAACTAGTGTGCTGAGATGGGGATTTAGAAGAATTTCACTTCGGTAGCACATCCGCAAGCAAACAGATAGACTGAAGTGATGAACAGAGCTATTCTCTGCGAATTGAAAGCTCGCCTTGCACGAGCTAAGGGGTTGTGGGTAGATGAACTGCCCAGTGTCCTTTGGGCCTACCGGACTACCATTAAGACTGCGACTGATGAAACACCCTTCAACCTCACAAATGGGATGAAAGCTGTGATTTCAGAAGAGATTGAAGTCCCGACGTTGCAGCTTGAAGCGTACAATGAAGAGGTGAACAATGACGAGCTCTGGACCAACTTAGACCTAGTTGAAGAGGTACGCAACTTGACCCATATTCAAACTACAGCTTACCAATAGCGAGTAGCTTGGTATTATAACGCCTAAGTTAAAAAGTGACTTCCGAATCGGTGACCTGGTCCTCCATAAGGTAATGGTACTTGAGCCAAGTGTGGGTAAGCTCGGTCTAAATTGAGAAGGTCCATATCAGGTAAGATGAGTGTTCGAAGAAGGGACCTACGAGCTCGAGACCATGGAAGGAAAGAAGATACCTCGATCTTGGAACATTGACAACCTAAGGAGATACTATTTGTAAAACTCTAGTGCAACTAAAAAATTACTAAGTCCACAAGATCACTAAGCTGATCCTAAGGAAGACGAACTAGAGAGAGGACCCTGAGTCACTCTCAGATGCCTAAGGGTTATGGTGCTAAGCTGATAGGAGACCTCGTTATAACATAAGACCTAGTCACCTCTTCGGCATAGGCAGCCTAAAACCTTGTTGCCTCTTCGGCATGGGCCACCAAAAACCCCAGTCACTTCGGCATGGGTAAGGCAAAAGTTGCCAGGGCACAAACAGGTCGGGCATATACCCTACTGTGTCTGTTCACCTCGGCGTACAACGACATTGTATTGTTCCTATTTGAGTTTAGCACGCTAGCTCGAGAGTAATCTATACTTAGAAAAATTTTGCATGTAAGAATTGTTTGAACTATTATATTTCATTAATAAGGCACTTTGAGTACATAACAAAAAAAAAAGAGAAGAACAAGAACAAGAAGATTACAACTATATAACCGAGCTCGGAGGTTCAGGACATTAAGTATGTACAGGGGGGTCCAAGAAAAGAGGCAAGTTACATCAGTCAACTCGGGGTTCCTCATCCCCAATGGAAGCATGAGTAGGCTGGTCGGTCTTGATACGATCCTCGATGGCACCATCTCCTTCTCCCTCTTCTATCGCCTCATCACCGAGGAGGTCATCGTCACTCTCCTCTTCGGAGTTTGGGTCATTAGCAGCCTCGGCGGCCATTTCCTTGGTGATCTTTAATGTCGTGGTGGCACTAAGGTCAAGATGAGGGAATTCACACAAGGTAAACCATCCTCTGAGCTTGAAGCCCTTGCGGTAGCCTGCTATTCCGACTTCGACCAACAACTCGCGCTGCTCCGCCGAAGACTTGTACTCTTCAACAACCTTGATCTTGGCCTCCTCTATTGCCCCAAGTAGAATATCAGTCTGCTCCTTCACCAACGCCTCGAGGTTCTCGTTCTCTCTTTTGAGAGTCTCCTCACGCTCCTTCAGCTCCTTCTTCTTCACCATCAACAGAGTCAGCAATTCCTTTTTTGCTCGTGCATCCTTTTGTAGCTTGTTGATTTCGCTGTGAGCTAGGTTCAGTTCAAAGTGAGCGTTTCGGGAGGACTCTTCGACCTCTAGAGCTCGCTTCAGGTTTACTTCGAACTGGTAGGCCAGAGCATGGATTGCAGAGTTCACCTGCCAAGAGAAGAAAAAAATCTAAGTATGGAGAAAAAAAGTTATGAAGAATATAGTCCAAAGGTCAGGTACGTACCACCATGCAATGAGTTGCTGCTCTGGTTTCGATCTAATCTACCGATAGATCATCCCAACAAGCAACCTCCATGGCGAACACTGCATCCTTGCTCTTGAGGAGACCAAACTTCAGAGTTAAGATGCTCCGAGCTTAGGTGTCACCACTCGAGGGTGTGGCCACCTGAGTGTGCTGCGGCTCGGAAGACGTGGTCTCCTCAGGCAAGTGGGGCAGGGAAGCTTTACCTTGGTCCTCCTTGACCAAGTTGATGACTGGCGGCTGCTCGATAAGCAGAGGATGCTCGGGGACAGTGGTGCCGATGCCGGAGGTGGTGGTGTCTTCATGGAGACAAGCCTTCTTGGTGGCCCTCTTCTTCTTCTCCTTCTTCATGCTCCCGAAGAGCTCATTAGTAGGGATGTCGGCCATGGCATCTGAGAAAGATGGTGAGCTGGGAAAATTATAGGCTCAAAATAAAATAAGACAAAGAAAACAAGTACAACAAATGTTATGACGACCTACCAGGAGGACTTAGCCCGGCTTGTACAAGCTTATCTTCGGTCACGAAGTTCTCGAACTTCAATCGGAGCTTCACCCAAGATCAAACTTCCTCTTATGTCTTTTGGTCCAATCTAACGCTGGGGTCTTTGGTGGCAAGCCTCTAGTGAATTGGAAATGGCCACCCCTCAGTGCTACGAACTACAAAATAATGCCTCTTCTAGGCTAAGACTTTGTTTGGGAGCTCATGCAACAGTTTGTACCCGGGGCAAGGAGACATAATAGCTTCGCCTATGCTCAAGGGGAACACAAGCTGAATTTTTCTTTATGGATAAGATCGAGGAAAATGTGTCAAGGTTTAAGGGTCGGTTATAATCGTGGAAAAGGGAGATGGTACCTACAATGTTACAGATCGAGTTGGGATGAAGCTGGTCTATGGCGATGCCAAAGAACTTGATGATCTCGATTATGAAGGGATGAAGTGGAAAACGCAGCCTGGTTACGAGCTGCTCCTCGAAGACCACGATCTTGTCATGGCCGCGATTTCAAGGAAAATTGCCCAGGAGAATACCATACACAAGGTTATTGGGTAGCCTATACTGAGCTACTAGGGATATGAGCTTATCCGCTGTCATTCAAGATGAATTGAAGCTGTCCGACAACCGACCCCGATGCAAAGTGGAGGTTGACCTGCCAGAAGCCTCTCTCTCTTGCCGAGGTGAGTCCACCTTGGACGGGTTGGAGTCCACATCCTGCGCTGAGGTACACACCTCGGCAGGACGAGATTCCGCGGCCCGCACCGAGGTGCCCACCTCGGCCCCAGCGGATTCACCACTCCCATCTAAAAGACTATCTAAACTAACACTAGACATGCTAAGCTAAAGGAATAGGACAACGGAAATGGAAACAAGGAAAGGCGAACTCACCAAAGAAGACCGAAGAAAGCAGGATGACCTCGGACACGGGGACAGTTGACACCGAGATGGGAGACTTGAAGCGATCTCAAAGAACTCAATCGCATGGTTTGTGGCGAGGAAAGTGGGCCCTTCGACCCTATTTATAGCCGTCATATCCGAGGAGCAATGACCAATATCTGCATGATCCAACAACTCCAATGAAAACTGGCTACACGCCACTCGAGGTTGAAATTAGTTGAGTGTGCATTTTGACGTCCATGGAATTTATAATCAGCGTGACGTCCGTGCATACCTGATACGTGATTTGGGTCTTTTTCTGGTTGAGCCAATCGGTCATACAGGTGCAATCGAAGGTCCACCCTCCATACCACCTAGACATCGTGCCAAATCCACCTAGGCTCATCATGAACTCCCCATGTTGGGTCAGGACCCCTGGCACGAGGAGTGGGGGGCAATTGATGAGGGGTGATTTGGCCTGACCTGGTAGGTAAAGAACACGTGGACATGACTGGCTAGTAGGATGACAACTCAGCAAGGGGAGCCTTGTCAACTGTTTGAGTGCCCGTGTGTTCGGGCACCTCAGCACCAAATCCACTTTGGCACCCAAGTACCAAAGTGAAACGTAATTGACACCAGAAGCTTCTCAGCGGACTCCGAATCTCCTGGGATCACACTGCATAACGAAAGGCCTTATCCTCTCCCCGCCCGTATCGGACAGTAACGATAAGACTTCATTGACTGGCATGCTACTCTTCTTCCAAAGCGGAACGGATCCCATCTACGTGGGTCGAGGATCCCAAAGCCATTTTGTGAGACCCACGACAACTTAACTATATAAGGGCATCATCCTCCCAGGACCTAGGTATGTGCGATTAAGTGCATTCTAGCTCTCCTATTTCTCACTCTCTCACCTTGTGTATTATTGCCACTAACTTAAGCATCGGAACGACCCCACCGGGTTATCCACCCAAGGTTCTCTGGTTCCTCCTTTTCCTTGTAGTTCGAGTGACCTATTTGGTGACAGGCGTTTGAGTTGCCCTATGGCTAAGAGCATCCAGATCGTGCACCATTAGTGATCAAATTGATAAATCACAAAAAGTTTCATAGCACTTATTTATGTAAATGGGGAGAATATAAACGCAAAAATCTCAAAGAAAACTAGACCATTCGAAGAAAGCATATGACATGACCATGGAAATGATATAAATTTGGAACATAAATCCTGTATTATCCCCTAGAACTTAGATAAATAAATTTACTTGAGGAGAACCCCAGTTTTACTTCCTTTGACTCATAATAGTAACTTCGTAGGAAAATCTTCCACTATCAATTGGAAATGGGAAAAACCTGATTTTTCTCTTTGCATATTCAATACTGTCATTTCCACCTGTCCTAGTCTCAAAGTTAGTCAGATTATTGTTCAGGACACTAAGACTTGAAACACATGTCTCCTACTTGTCATCCCCATAGCTTTATTGGATATGGAGGTTATACTCTGCTAGAGAAAATTGGATTGTGCATTTTCATAGTGGAACATATGGGATGACAAGTGTTGTATAAATCTGGGCTGAAAGTTTGTCAAATGCAAGTATATTGTATAAATTCAATTGTTTCTATTGTTTGTTATGTTGGAAATCTTCACATTAATGGCTGTTTGAATCTGCCTTTTGATGGGCACATTACATTAAGAGGCACAACAAAAACAAAGAACTGAAAGAAGTACTCTGTTAACATTTCAAAATGGCAACTATAAAATACAAAGGAGGAAATGATTTTTAACACTTGGTTGATATAAGGTAGTATATTCAAATTTGTTTTTCTTGCTTTATCTAGGATTAAGTTAAAAGAAGCTCTAGCTAGTTCATTCATTTATTACAATGCTGAGAATAGTATCATGTCTTTACACTTCATGGCCAAGAAAGTTTTATTTTTGTCTTTGCATTGTGTCTCCTCTTTGTCTTCCCACAATAGTGGTTATGAGTTAGGGATATTGGAAGCTGAAGCTAAGGATTCTAAAGAAGAAATAGAAGATGGTATTGACAACAAGAAGTTTGATAAGGGAAATGTTCTGGGGGCTCCTAATTCTCATGTTGCAATTCAAAAGAGCTCTAAAATGTCTGTGCCACCAGAAGAGGGGTCAAATATCCAACGGAAAACAACATCTCCTCCTAAATGGGTATCAAGTGTTTGCAGATGTTGTCAACACAACACTAATAACTAGTTCTATGGAAGGGAGTGGAGTTGATAAATCCCAAGGTTTCCATGACAAAAATAGGAAGAGCCTTAAGGAGTTTGAATGTCAGAGCAATGGAGCTTATTGCAGAAATCCTGTTAATGATGAGGCCTCCATTCCATTTGAGAGAACTCTTAACCTTAACATAGGATGTGGAGAATCAACATCCATTGCTAGAAGCAGTAAGAGATCCCATTTTGATGAGTTGAACTTAAATACTTTAAGTTACTCAAGGAAGACTTCAAGGAGGTCTCCAGTTTTAATTTCAATGTTCTCAAAAGAACATTGAAATCATGTGATTGTCTCTCCCCAATTGAACTTACAAGAAAACATCATTTCAAGTGGAATCAAAATGCCGAGGAATGACAAAGAATTATATCATGAGGAAAGACAAACTGGTGCATTGCCCTAGAAGAGGAAAATTGATGTTTCCAATACCATCTTTACATCACCTAAGAGGGTGAGCCATGACTTGAATGCCAGTACTTCTGGAAGTCCAATAAATGCCAAGTGTAAAGGATTAGAATCACCATATTTGAACATTAGTGCACCCCAAATGTAAAGCATTCCTTTTGTTAGCAATATGACAAGTCTTGTGGATGATAATGGTACTCTTAAGTCTGTGGAAAATCAACCAGCTAGACTATTAGCAACAAAGCCCTTAAATTTGATTGAATCATTGAAATGTTAACTGCTTATTTAAAAAAATATGACCTACGATGGTACTGAATCATCTTCAGGTAACAAGGCAGATAAGCATATTGAAGACAAGATAGGTGAACCATCTTTGAATGTTTTTGAATGGTCCAATGTGCCTAGTAAGTCTAATATTGAAAGCCATGAAATCATATGGCTGAACCTGCTAACAGAGGATAGCCCCATAATCAACTACAAGATGGTGAAGCTTCATCTCCCAATAGAAAAGACCTGGATATTGATATTGAGAAGTTTGGAACCCCTTCTAATGTGGGCTTGAATGTTTTAGAATGATCCATTAATGTGCCTATTAAGTCTAATATATATTTCTTTAAATCAAATAAAACATCATACAATTATGAAATCAAGAATACACCTATATCATGCATATAATTTATGCATTTTTATGTTACATAGGTGCAACTAAAACAACAACGCAAGTATACAAATGATTAAAGAGAATGAACAACCGTTGTACCGAGGAATCAGTAAGGGAAGATCCAAACGAAGCCACCCCATCTTAATGAAATTGCAAAGTACAAGTTATGGGGAATTATACAAGAATAAATAGATGACTGAAGATAAAAGCTTATGGAAAAGGATGGTTCAATAGATACCCATATCCATCAAATCCTATAACCAAACTCAAATTACTTCCCAATTGAGATTCCTCAACCATCCAAATACTTCATGTCTTGGCTCTCTTCATCCCTATATTGTTGAATGAAGACATGCTTTTGCTCATGTGTGGCTTTCCTTCCTTAATGTGCCATTTAGCATAGCCAATTCCCTTAATTGTTGCTTTTTATAATAATCCAAGGACTCATCCATAGGCTTCAAAAGGTCCTCCAATATTGCAACAACTTGATTCAAACGGGAATCTATAACATCTGCTAGAAATTTAGCCTCCACCAAAATGGCTGAACCTGCTAACAGAGGAGAGCCCCAGAATCAATGACAAGATGGTGAAGCTTCGTCTCTCAATACGAAAGATTCGGATGGAATTTAGGTTTGAATTTTCGTTTGTTCTCAAGTTTTTATCCTAAAATCTGGATACATATCATATGTTTATACAAGCAAGAATCACTCCTTTACAATTTCCAACAACCCCACCAAGATTAGATTCATTGCTTGTAAAGGCAGTGAAACAAAGAAAAAGAATACATAAACATGTGGATCTAACTAGTGATAAAGAAAAAGAATCGGAGAATCGGATAAGGAGAATTTACAGTCGATAGTTTGGTGCAATGCTGGTCAGAATTGCAGCGGTGAGTATGAAGCATGAGCGATGGAGTTGCAGCGACAAACAACTGTGGTAGCGGTAGTGCTTTGTGACAACCTACAACAGTAAAAATAAAGAGGGTTATATGAGATGCGAATAATGGGATAACTCTTCATCCCATCCAACATGGTAGCGTGGTTTAATCCACAAGATAAAGCCGTGGACGAAAAATTCGCCCGTGGTGTGGATTAATCCACGAGACAGCATGGATTGATCCATACTACGAACCAGCTGTACATCTTAGCAACCATTGCATAGATGCAAACAAAATATCTCGTGGTCACCACGCTTCTGAACACCGCCTTAATTTGTTATGTTGTGCAAAATTTAACATGGAAACAATTAGAGGTTTTGTCAAAGAAGAAATGGTTGATACTAGGGTTGTAAACGTATTAAATTCGAATCAAACTTAATTAGTCAAATCCAAATATGATTTGATTATTGAACACCTGCATTTGAGTTTGGTCCAAAATCCAATTGGATTTGAAGACCTCATATTCAAATTCAAATCCTAACGGATTCATATAGGATTTAGATTTAATTGGACCATGCTTTAGTTTTTTAAAATATAAAAAAAGTAAAAGTCAATTACTTTTCAACTTTTATATATAATAAATTAGTGTAAATGTAACATACTGAATTATTTTGTATATAAATTCATATATAATATATTATATACAAATAGTTTTTATATCTCAATTGTAGTTTTAAATTTTGATGTATTAAAATTACTAAATATTATAATATGATAGGATTTAGATTTTAATCGATCTGAAGTAAAGTTCAAATCCGATCCAATTATTAATAAGATGTAGATTGAAAAATCTAAGCCCGCTCCAATCTTAACCAGATTTAGATTGCAATATTGAATAATCATATCGGATGTCGGTTCGGACCGTGGAGATTTAGATATCATTGGTAGGTATACCAAACTTCCAACAAATGATGAATTGGATCCCCAATTCCCAATAAATCTCGTTGGATCGACCTTAATCGAATTTCAGATGGGTTTGGGTTCGAAAGTCTCTCACCATTCAGCCGGATCGGGTTTGGGTTGAGTCAAATCCACGCCAAACCTGACCGGATTTCTACTTTGTTTTCCTCCTTTTTATTTGTTCAGTTTTGGCCTGTAAATGGATTGAATTCAAATCGAATCAGGCTAGATTTGCATATGAAACCGATTATAGATACTGATATTCGAATTCGATTCGATATCCAACAGATATCAAATACATCAATTTGAATTCGATTTGATTTCAATTATTAAATCGAATATTCGAATTCGACCGATTGGCTTTTCCAATATGATTCGAATTCAATTATATTAATTATTTTGCAAGTCAGGGATTAGATTAATTCCAGTTTTACAATCAATACCCCACTTACACCCGATATTGTTTCATCTCTCGGGCCTGATGCACTACATTTGTATCGTTCAACAGTTCAACTGTTTTTTATCCCCTTGTGAGGTGGTTGATGTACTCACTGTTGTCCTGGGAGCTGCTTTTCTAGCTGGAAGGTTTGTTCACGAGACACAGAGTGACACACAGAGTAGGCAAAGAAATGACAAAGACAAAAGAATTAATAAAATGGGAAACAAAATTGCATATGTAATCACTGCCATAGTATCTTCACATGGGTCCAGTGGATTATTGGCACTTTACATCTTCACCCCCACTAGCCATTTCCATCAAGCTGCCCATGAGAAAGAAGATGCGCCATGTATTGCTGAAAAAGCATTAAAATGAGCAAGTACTGAACACCAGAGGGCTAAGAAAAGCTTATATATAATTCAAGATGAATAAGGAAAATAAAGCTATAAAGGATTATGTAAATCAAAAAGTAAATAATGCAATCAACAGGCTTTGCATAAAGATAGATTCAAGTGGATAGAAAAGAAAGACCTAGTTCTTTCTCTTTATGGTCCTGACTAATTACAAGACTTGCACAACAATTGTTTCCAGCAAATCACCTAATTAACTTCAGACAAGAATAGTTTATCTAGTCTTTCCTAGATAAACTAATGTGGTAATGCCTCAGATGCTAAGACTCCATTCACTTATTTCCTGCTGATATATAGGGAAAATGGCCATCAAATTTTTATTTCCCGTTATCCTGTTGCTAGATGAATTATCCCTCAGCAAAACCACTATGATAATAGAAAGATGAGCAGTTTCAATGGGATCTCTCCTCTTTTCACATGATTGACTTGATGTCTAGCTATAATGTAATCCTCTATCTATTAAACTGGTTATGTAGCTGTATCTACATATCACAGAGCCATTGATGTCTGAAATGTATAGTTATTTTCATAAGCCTCAAATCCAAGTGCTTTCAAAAGCTGCATATAGTTTCAGGGCAATGTAATAGATAATGTACTTCTTAAATGAATATAGAAGTCTATTTGACATAGAAAAAATCCTTCTCCTAGTTTTATACTTTCTTCATGGGAAAGACGTTCAGTAATTGATAATAAGCATCTTCGAGTTTAAACATATCCTTGGACTCCTGTTGCTCACTAGGGCACTTTAGAAGGAAGAGTTTAGATCATCAATTCATTTACAAGGCAAGTTTTATACTGAACAACCAGAGATTAAAGCTCCAGACTAGGTTATGGCAACTCATTTAACAAACAAGGTTTTGAATGTTGATTGCTCATAGGAAAATAAAACCAAAAGGTAAAAGAGACCTGGTTGTGCTAATCCAAGCTTTACATGGTACATCAACAAGCTGATTGATATATAAAATGCAAAACTGAACTGAACCAAAGGTGTTCATAAGACTTGGTTGTGCTAATCCAAGCTTTACATGGTACATCAGCAAGCTGATTGATATATATAAAACACAAAACCAAAAGGTAAAAGAGAACAACCATGAAGCAATACTCAAGTTGTATGATTCTGTAGGAAAAAAACTGTGGTCCTATGGCTATGGTACTCAGTAACGGGAACAAAGTAATTCTTCTCAATTTCTCATAGCCTGACATTAGATAAAAACCACTGCCATTTAGGTTAATTTCTAAAAATAAACTAAAATGCTATGGATGTTCTTAAGTGCAGTGAAGAGTCAAAAGCATGGTTGGAGAAATTACGTAATTATGGCTAGGGTTTGTCAAGGCTTTAAAATATTAAGCTCGAAGTGGTAAAATTGTTGTTAATTTTTTTTTAATTTTTAAAAGCTAAGTAATTTCCATAGATGCATTAGGAACTAGGAATGTAGATACTGAAAACACTGACTCAAATATATAATTTCCTATCTATACAGAAAATGAAGTGGCATTTCTTGCACATTACAAAAATTAGGAAAAGACTAAAAGCAAAGATGTTATCACCTCAATTGTTTGTAGCAGCTATAAGCAATGGCAATTGAGACAACAGCCCAAACTCTCAAACCATGTTGGCATTGCACAGGCTTTGCGTGTGCAACCTCCTTTAGAACCAACCTTTGAAACCTGTTTGTCATTGCTTTTCTTCTTCTCTACTGCTGCCTTCACCTCCCCCTCATTCACAACATGACTCCTTTCATCAATCTTTTTTGGAGAATGAAGGATTCTGGCAACATATGAAGTTCTGGGTGCCCTGGCCACAACTTTTGACCTTGATTTGAGTTCGACTTCGAGAGAAATCTGCCCTATTGGTCTCTATAGGATCTTTTGTGCTTTTCTCTCCGTTGGTTTCATTGTCTACCACTTATACTAATGGGAAAAAAAATTCCATTGAAGAATGTTAAATCCATCAAGGGGAAATCAATCGAGAGAATAATAAACCTGTGGTATTTAAGAGAAAAGAGGAGATTAAACCAATCTGGGTTCAAATTCCTTGATCTCTAGCAGTCACGGGTTGCAGCACAAAGCCGGTGATGCTAGATGGTTGAGGCTTGAGGGTTGCTCAGCGGCGAATAGACAATTGGGCGAAAGAGACGGTGTTGATCTTGAGCTCTGAGCTTGAGCTATGCCCGGTGACCAATGCTCGACCGCTATCACTGACGATGCCGTCGGTGATGGTGGTTGCTTGGGTAGTGAGTCAAAGACTAAGAGAAGAGAGATAGAGGTAAGAGCCTAAGAGGAAAGACGAGACACGAGATGAGCGATGATGGCGTTCAAACTCCGACGAAAGGCTGGTGGTTGGTTAGACAATGAGGGGGTGACTGGTGATGGACCGATGGTGGTTTGTCGGGCGGCAACCGGCGACGGTGAAGGGAGTGGCAGACAAAGGGTTAGGGTTTTCTAGGGTTTTGAGAGGTAAAATGAAAGAGTTTGAAACTTCGAATGTAATGTTCGATTTTGACTTTTATTTTCTTTTGAGAGCTAAAATGAAAGAATTCGAACTAAAGTTATTTTTCATTTTTTTTAAACGTTTATTATATATATATAAATCGGTTCAGATATCTATCGGATCAGATCAGTGTATATCCAAACTCGATCCAATAATTTATTCGGTTAAAAAATAGTATCCGAATTTGATCAAATATTCGATTTAAATTATCTGAATTCGATTCAATTAAACCGAATATCCGATTCAAATTCAGATTTTCAAATACTGTTTATGGGCCTAATTCGGTTGTTTTTTCCTCCACCAGTACCAGCAACAGAAGTCTGGAAGTGAGAAAATGGTGAAGCAGCTTTGCAACACTCATGTCTTGATTATACACGTAACGTATGCTCTTCGTCCCTTCAGAAGAAAGAATGTTACATCTATATGTTTTATTTTCTGCCAAGAGGAGTGAAGTCTGTTGCTTTGTTTCTACTGTAGTCCATTGCTGCTTAATTTTTGTTTGGTGTTTTTTTTTTTTTTCACGTTATTTGTTTTATATTTCTATCAGAATGGCGGTTATTGTCCCATTTACATGCAACCCAAATTATACAGATATGATCTTCAGGAACTTCTCCGTTGGGTGAAATTCAGGATTTTGTACCCTTTGATCGTAGATGATGGGTGCTATTCGTCCACAGAGAAAGAGAAAGGGGGACTGGAGGGGAATAGAGTGGAAAACCCATAGAACAGGATTATTGATAAAAACGAAAATTGGGGTTTACCTTGAAACGTTAGAGAAATTGTTCTTACAGAAGAAAAAACCAGGTTCCTTACGGTTATTGCTCATAGGCTGCATTTAAAGTATGACACGAATATATACATATAACACTGGAGAAATGTGACACCTTTTGGCCCAATGGATGCACTTTGGGTCTCATCCTAACTCTATTACACTATTTGGACGCTAAGCCAATAGTCTGCACCTCTAATGGCTTTAAACATGAATTACATGAAGCAATTACTGGTGAATCATGAAAAATTTTATGGAACACTGCTGTAAAACTGTACGCATTCATGAGATTTTGTTGAGCAGAAACGCTATGGTCATCCCACTGAGATAGGAAGACGTATGAACTGCCTCAAAGTTGCACATGACATTTGAAGGAGTGGCATTGTCATTCTTTCATCTTTGGTTTAAATTTCTTCAAGCGCAAATTTCTTTAGGTATCCTTATGGTTTGAGAAATGGATTAACTATACCCCTATTATTTATTTATTGTGTATTCCTAAGGTTTCTAACAATTGTCATTGTCATGTTGCTTTTGCCCTTATGTTAAATAATTGTTCCAAAGAGTAAATTATGCTTTTGACATTCGTTTTAACACATGGGCGTGGTCTGCGGTAAATCATTTCTTAACATCACATTTGTCGCTGCCCGACTAGAGAAGGAACATCGCCTACAACAGTTACTGCTGCAGCTTCTGATCAACGGTGTGAAGGTGAGAAAGATTGTTTCATGTACGTTTTTTGATGGAAAAAACGCTGTTCAGCCCTGTTTTACATTATTCAAACGAGTTTAACTGTGATGGTGTTAAACCCTAAAACGAGTTTAACTGTAATGGCATTAAACCCTAATTTGGAAGGATGACTTTTGTCTTGTTTCTTTTTCTTACATACAAATTTTTATTTGTTTTGCAGTGGGATTGACGAAAGACAATAGTTGTTTATTGCTTCTCAGAATCTTCCACCAGTGAGGTTTGTATAGAGTACGCTTGATGATTCATCTTTTTCTTACTTGTTTGTTTCTTTAGGCTCAGCTTAGAAGGAATGCAAATACAGATATGTAGAGTGCACAACCTTGTATTTTGTATTATTTTGTATATATTGTACTTTACATATTTGTATTTGTACTCCTTTCAAATTAAGCCTTAGTTCAGTTGTGGGGATCAGTCATAGAGATTTGTGGCTTTTCGTTGCCGTTTTCACACCTCCTCTTGGTTTGGGTAAAATGGCTAGGGTTATGGGGATCAATTCATCAGTGTTTTAGAGGGTTACATGTGGCGCGTTTGGAACCCATGTGTTGCACACATGGGATCCACACGCAAGTAACTCAAACATACATGGCCGATATTGTTCCTAGTGGTGGTTTATTGGTATACACAACACTAGATGTTTGGCGTAATGCCTGAACTGCCAAGGCTGTACTATTGGCATTTTTGCACCATGAACTCATTAGTAGGGTTGATATACTGAAGATATATCAGTCCAAACAACAGTTAAATATGCCGGCAAGGGCTGCAAGGCTGTACTACTGGCATTTGACCTCCTGATCCGGGTGATCTAGTTGTCTCAAGGAAACTACTAGAACAAATAGGAAGAGTAAATAAGTAGAGTAAATCCAATTGTTTATCTTCTTTTTTTGATAAATAATCCACTTTATCTTGTTATTAAAGATGGAATTTTGCTTTAAAAATGAAATTTGCTCCGTACATATCAAGTGAATATAAACAATCATGGAATTTTGCTGTAAAAATGAATTTTGCTCCCTACTAGAACAAATAGGAAGAGGTTGATTCTCAAGGAAACTTATTCCTCTGGAGAACACAATGTCTGGACTTGAAAAACTGAGTGATTAAGCCTACTGTTTTAGATTGATTTAGATAGGCTTGTTTCAGTGTTTTTAGAAGCATAATTAGCTCACACCTTAGTGACATAATTGGCTCAAGGGGAACACCTTGGCCCTTGATGCTCATCCCTAAAAAGCCAAAATGGTTGCAAATAACATTGTGTGCCTAATGACACATGACTGGTCAGTTGGGGAATCTTTATAGTTGGATTTGCTTATTGTAAATTCCATAGTTTGCATCTTATCTGTTACAATTTGCCCAAACAAAAATGAGATCCAAGCTATGGTGTAGGCCTTGGTGTTATTGAATATGGTTTAGGAAATGAACACATTGTGGTGGGTGGGAGAGATATGGAATTGAATATCACCAACTATGGTGTAGGCCTTTTTGTGTAGACACTTTACTATGTTGTTATACACTTTACTATGATTACCTGATAATGGATTTTGTTGAGATAGTTTACTTTATTTCTTGTTTATTATTTTTGTCTTGTTAGGTCTGTTTGGTCTGTTTAAAGTCTTTTTTTATTGCTGTTATAGTGTTATTGTATTTTATTTACAGCAGGGGCACAAGAGTCTTTTTCCCTTTCTTTTTAGTCACCTTATAAATATTAATATAATCTGGCGCTGCCAGAACTATTCTAGTGTTGCCAATCTCTCATCTTCTCTTCATCCTTCTTCCTTCTTCCTCTCTTCCCTTCTCTCTCTTATTTCCAGTCGATCCTATACTGTCAAGATGGTATCTGAGTGGGATTACTGATTGTGAGAGTAGATCGAACAAGACTTCCAATTCGACTTGTTGAATCTAGGCTGAGCGAAAAACTGATCTACGACTGGTACAGTCTTTTTTTTTTCTTTCTCTCTTATCTTTCTTGGTCGTGTACCAAGAAAAAATCAAATGAATCTGGGCTGCTGAATGTTGTCTGATTTTTGTGAGGTTTATACCTCTTTTTTCTTGGATCGTGTGATCTTGTACCTGTGAAAAGGTGACTGTAGGTCACGGATGACTTGTTATCTCCAGTTTTCGGTATGATTACAAGTTTTTAAGGATCTCTCCTGATGGTTAATGTTAACCCGTACAGTTCTGAAATCAGTCTGATCTTGCCTTGTTTTTTCCTGGAAATTGGCGCTGTTTTGTGCTCAGTTTGAGTCCAAACCGAAGTATGTGTGTGGACTGCTTACTTGTGTGGAGCCAAGTGTTTTTTTTTTTTTTTTTTGGTGTAAAGAGGGATCCTAAGTTGAGTGTTGAGACTGAAATCCTTTTTTGACCGTGTCCCTTGAGAATTCTGCTACTTCGGGAGTTTCAGGAAGTCAAAATGGATTGAGTGAGGTGATGGGTATGAGTCTTCCCATGGCTGTAATTCTCTTTGATGGACTAAACTACCTTGAATGGTCTAGGGGAATAAAACTCTACATTACTGTTAAGGGGCAAATAGGATATATTAATGGAAAAGTGAAGGAACCGAAGAATGGAAGTGTTGGATATGATAGGTGGAACCAAGAAAATGGTATGGTGATGTCATGGCTCTTGGTTTCCATGTTGCCACAAGTAAGGAAGACATTCATGTTGGCTAAAACAACTTGTGAAATATGGGAACAAGCAAAATCTACTTATTCAAAGTAATGGCACTATGCCATGATATACCAACTGCAAGCTAAATCCTCTACTTGCATGCAGGGGGAGAGAAGTCTTTCAGTGTACTCCTTAGGTCTGACATCAATATAGAAAGAATTGGATCACTATCAAAATGTGAATTGGAAATGTGATGAAGATGCAAAGGCATACAAGTCACTTGTTTATCAGCAACGAGTATTTGCTTTTCTTTTGGGGTTGAACCATTCATATGAGTCTATTAGAGTGCAGATCTTGGGAAGTAAAGACTTACTATCAGTTTAGGAGGTTTATGCCTTAGTCCAGTCGGAAGAGAGTAGAAGAAGTGTGATGAATTGTGCAGAGGGGGAACCAGTTGCCCTAGTTGTCTGAGGAAGTACATATTCAAATGTCGAAAGCTCCTTTAAGAAGGGTGATTCTCAGAAGAGAGTGGATGACAAGAGTAAACCTTGGTGCACTCACTGTCAGAAGACAAGACACACCAGAGATACATGTTTGGACCTTCATGGGAAACCTAAATGGGCACAGGAATTGAGTAAGACGTCAACAACTGATCAGAGTAAGAAACCAATCCAACAAAATAAAAAAAAATATAACTCAGCTAATGTGGCATCTCAAGTGACTAGTGCCATGGTAACTCAGGAAAGGCACCCTAGTTCTGACCCAAGGAAGAGATTATCAACTCCTTTCATGACCATTTGGAGTTGTATGGTAGGACTCTTCGTCAGATGGATTCTGGTCCTACTCCTTCTACCTCCTTTGCGTCTACATCAATTAACACTGCCATTGCTTTCCATGTGTCATCTTATACATATGATTCCCCTTGGATAATTGATTCTGGAGCCTTAAACCACATGACTGGTAAGTCAAATTTATTTCAAACATATAACCTCCTCTTTGGGAGAGATAAGGTGAGACTGGCTGATGACTCATTCTCCACCATAGCCAACCAAGGAACCATATCTCTCTCACTTGGCCTTACTCTCTCTAATGTGTTGCATGTTCCTAAGTTACCTATAAATTTGCTTTTCATTAGTAGTATTATTCACTCATTGAATTGCTCAATTACTTTCTTTCCTTCTTCATGTGTGTTTTAGGATTTGGCCTCGGGGAAGACGATTGGTAGAGGAAGCATGATGGATGGTCTCTACGTGTTGGAGAATAAAGTTGGTCTTGTGGTTACAGAGTCATTAAGTTTGTCCAGTGAGAGTCAAGCCTACTTATGGCATAGTTGTCTTGGTCATCTTTCTTTTGAGTCATTAAAAGTTATGTTTCCAGAATTATTTAAGTCTTTGTCAGTTAGTAAGTTGCAGTGTCAGACATGTCAATTGAGCAAACATTATAGAAGTTATTTTCCTTTAAGAAATAAAAGATTTGAATTTCCATTTCATAGTCTATTATGATGTTTGGGCCCCTATTACTCTACCTACTGAGGCTGGACATAAGTATTTCATTACTTTGATTGATGATTACTCTAGATGTACTTGGGTTTACCTTATGCGATCTAGAGATGAAGTGCCAAAGGTTGTGAAAGACGTTCAACGCATGATTTTCACTCAGTTCCAAACTGAAATTCATATTTTCCAGTTAGACAATGCAAAAGAGTACTTTCATAGTGATCTCACGGAGTTCTTTGCTTCATGTGGATCTCTTTATCGAGGCTCTTGTGCTAGGACACCCCAACAAAACGGTGTTGCTGAAAGGAAAAATCGTCACCTTCTCGAAGTAGCTTGTGGTTTATTACTCCATATGAATGTTCCGAAACGCTTTTGGATGGATGCTGTTCTGTGTGCTACATATATCAACTTTTGTTTTCTACAGTTCCGTTGTCCCCTATTCCAATGCGTGTTTTTGGGTGTCGTTGCTTTGTTCACGACTTGTCCCCTACTCGTGGTAAATTTGATCCTCGTGCTATTCCTTGTGTTTTTCTTTGCTACACTTTATCTCAAAAGGGTTACCGTTGCTACGATCCCACCACACACAAGTACTATGTCTCCATAGATGTATCCCTCTTTGAGAGTCAACCTTTCTTCTCGGTTTCTCCTTAGGGGGAGAGTAGGGTTGAGGAGAAACACACCTAGTCTCAGATTCAATTACCTCATCTTCCTGATCCTCCTCCATTTCGTGTCTTTCTTTGCCACCACAAGAGCTAGCAGAGTTCAAGAATTGTGGAACCGGAAGCTGTGCAACCAACATCATTGAATCCTCTAGAGGGAGATCCTCCTCATCAGCTAGGTACATTTGTTCCCATTGATATGCCTGAACCTCTTAATATTGATCCCCCTGTCATTAATGATCTTGATGTTCCTATTGCTAAGAGAAGGGGTGTTAGATCTTGTGCTACTAATCATCTTATCTCTCACTTTGTGTCCTATGACCATATTTGACCTTCATATTGTGCATTCCTCTCTTCCGTTGACAGTGTTTCTATTCCTAAGAATGTGACAGAAGCTTTATACAAACCTGAGTGGACAAATACAATGAAGGAATAAATTGATGCATTGCACAAAAATGGCACTTGGGAGTTAGTGGATATTCCCAAAGGGAAGGAACTAGTGGGATGCAAGTGGGTGTTCACAGTGAAGCATAAGGTTAATGGAATTGTTGAAAGGTACAATGCCAGATTGGTGGCAAAAGGTTATACATAGGTAATATGGAGTAGACTATGTGGAGACATTTGCTCCAGTAAGCCAAGATGAACTCTATCAGGATTCTTGTTTCATTAGCAGCTAATCTTGACTGGGAACTTCACCAGCTGGATGTTAAAAATGTTTTTCTGAATGGTGACTTAGAGGAGGAAGTGTACATGACTCAACCTCTAGGTTTTTGTGACAAAGGCAGTGAGCAGAAGGTGTGCAGGTTAAAAAAAATCATTATATGGGTTGAAACAATCACCTTGGGCCTGGTTTAGTAAGTTCCATTTAGCAGTTCACCAGATGGGGTTCAAACAATACTAGTCAGACCACACTCTGTTTGTGAAGAAAGGTAAAGGGAAAATTGTAGCTTTAATTGTGTTTGTGGATGACATAGTGATCACAGGAGACTGGAAGATTGAAATATAGAAATTGAAGAAATTCTTAGCCACTCAATTTGAGGTGAAAGATCTAGGACTCTTACGTTATTTCCTTGGGAGTGAAGTTGCTGTTTTCAAAAGGGCATCTTTATTTCCCAATGGAAATATGTACTAGATTTACTAGAGGATACAGACAAGCTAGGGTTGAAGCCAATTGACTCACCAATTGAACCTAACCATCAATTATAGTCAAGGGGAGTTATTGAAAGATGTGAAAAGTTCTGGAGACTTGTAGGGAGACTCTTATATTTGTCTATGACTAGGCCTGATATTGCTTATGTAGTGGGTGTCCTTAGTCAGTTCATGCACAACCCTAGGATAACTCACTTTGAAACTACAGAGAGGATCCTTAGATACCTCAAGAAGTTTCCAGGAGCCGGTTTGCTGTTCCAAAAACATGGGCATTTGAAGTTGGAAGTGTACTCTGGTGCTGATTGGGCAAGGGCAGTCGATGATCGAAAGTCTATCAGTGGGTATTGTACCTTTGTAGGAGGAAACTTGGTCACCTGGAGAAGTAAGAAGCAAAATGTGGTGGCTAGATCCAGTGCTGAAGCAGAATACATAGCTATGTCTCATGGAGTTGCTAAAATCATGTGGATAAGAAACCTATTAGGTGAATTGGGTTTTGCAGTTAACAATCCTATGTCACTCTATTGTGACAATAAAGCTGCTATGAACATTGCTGCTAATCCAGTCCTCCATGATATGATGAAACACATTGAAGTGGACAAGCATTTTATTAGAGAAAAACTTGTGAGTGGAGAAGTGTGCACTCAATATGTCAACTCAAAAGAACAACTTGCGGACATCTTTACCAAGGGCTTTCATCATGTGCAACATAATGATTTGTGTGACAAGTTGGGCATGATTGACATCTATGCTCCAACTTGAGGGGGAGTTTGAGATAGTTTACTTTATTTTTTATTTGTTATTTTTGTCTTGTCAGGGTCAGTTTGGTCTGTTTAAAGTCTATTTTTATTGCTGTTATTGTACTTTATTTATGATAGGGGCACAAGGGTCTTTTTCCCTTTCCTTTTAGTTGCCTTATAAATATTAATATAATTTGGCACCGCCAGAACTATTCTAGTGTTGCCAATCTCTCTTCTTCTCTTCTAATTTCTCCTTTCTTCCTCTCTTCCCTTTTGTCTCTTATTTCCAGTCAATTCTATACTGTCAAGAGATTTCAAGCATGTTGTGTCGTTAAACACTTTACTATGAGTACCTGCTAATGGATTTCAAGCATACTTTCTGAGAAAATTAAACATTATATGGAACTTGACTTGTCAGAGCATATGAAGCTTGTATTGTTCTCTTATCAGAGCATATGGAATCCTAAGTATGAAAACTTCACACATTTATCTCCATAGGTGCATAAAAATCAAACAAAAAGGGTCTTACGAATGCTGTTTGCATATAGAAATCCACATATGGAAAATTAATTCCTCTAAGGATGTAGTTAACATTACAAGGAAATCCACATACTTGTTTAAGCTTTGTTGACAACTGGTCTGTTTAAGCCGGAATATAATTATTTAGCTTTCTTTTTCAATGGTTGAATCCTTGTTTAAGCTTTGTTGATAGCTGATCTGTTTAAGCTGGAATATAAGTATTTAGCTTTCTTTTTCAATGGCTGAATTTGTTGTTTCCATCATGTAGGTAATGGATGGAGGCAGATACTTGTTCATTGTCAATGGTGAGATGGGATTTGTGGATAACATTAACAGTGACCAGATATGCCACCTAGACATCGTGGATGACTTCTGCAAAGTAGGTGGGATACCTCCTGGGAGTTTGGTGACTATCAACTATAAGATACCAGGATGGGAATTAGAAGATCAAATAGGGTTGTTGGGTTGTGAGAATGACATGTTGGTTATGTTTTCCATTCATGGTGATTTGCATGAAATTGTATTCTATGTTACATATACTGAGGCTAAATGTGTAGATGACATGTGTAGTATACAAAATGTAGAGGTTGGTGACCATGGAAAAGGAAAGGGTAAAATCGAAGATGATGATGATTGTTGTGTTGTGGAATATGTTTTAGATGATGATGTTCAATGGGATGGTTTTGAAGGGAGTGTAGCTGATAAAGAGCAAGACTATGGTGATGGTAATGGATTGGAAGCAAAGGGTGATGTAGCTGATGAAGAACAATATTTTGATGAGGGATTTGAAGGTGAGGGTGATGGGTTGGTTCATGATGATGTTGCAAGTGGGGATGCTGAGGGTGTGGTAGATGGGGGTGATGGTGAGGTTGTACAAGGTGGTGGTGATGGTGGTACATTAGTGAATGAAGAAGAGAACAGAGTTGGGAATGAGGCTACAACTGATTATCAGATTATAAGCCAGTGACTATGGCAGTCCAAGTGAAGGGGAATTTGGTTTGAGAAGGAGCAAGGGCAGTAGACAAAGTCCACTTGAATTTGACTTTTTTAAGCCAAAAATCCTAGTGGGAATGGAATTTGCAACTATAAAGGATTTTAGGCAAGCTTTGTGATAAAACTCAAGTTAGATGTTTGTATATGTTCAGATCAAAAGAAAGAGAAGGAAAAGAGAGAGAGAGAAGGAGAAGGAGAAAGAGAAGAAAAAGAAGGAGAAAAGTCACAACTGAACTAGAGAGAAAAATCTCAAAATCTCTAGTCGGCCCTTCTTTTATTTATACTCTTCTAAGATATACAAGGATTACCATTGTACCCTCACTTAAGTGAGGGCCACATCAGTAGAGCAATACATATATAACTAAACATAAAAGGACTGTACTACCCTTGTACAACCGACTTTAACACTCCCCCTCAAGCCGGTGAGTATATGTCATATAGTCCCAGCTTGTTACATATGTAGTCTACTCTTCCTTGATTCAACCCTTTGGTAAACAGATCTGCCCATTGATTTCCTGTGTTCACATATGCTGTACTTATCACTCCACTAAGCATCTTCTCACGTACAAAGTGGCAATCCACTTCTACGTGCTTTGTCCTTTCGTGAAACACTGAATTAGAGGAGATATGAACTGCAACTTGGTTATCACAGTATAACTTCATAGGAGTGTCAATCGAGTATCCCATCTCCTCTAGTAGATGCTTCAACCACACCAGTTCGCATCTTGTGTGAGCTATAGCCCTATATTCAGCCTCTGCATTACTTCTTTCTACCACTGTCTGCTTCTTACTCTTCCATGTCACTATGTTCCCACCAAGAAAAGTACAATACCCTGTAGTGGACCTCCTGTCAGATATGGACCTGGCCCAATCAACATCTGCGTATCCCTCTATCTCAAGACTTCCTCCACTCTTATACAACAAACCACGACCTGGAGCACCCTTCAAATACCTCACAATCCTTAGGATTGCCTCCCAATGTGGGTTCTCGGATTCTACATAAATTGACTCACTACACTGACCGCAAATGAGATATTAGGTTGAGTGATGGCTAGGTAATTAAGCTTACCTACTAGCCTTCTGTACCTTCCTGGATCTTCAAACTCCTCATCTATATCACTACCCAATCTAGCATTCAGTTCCATAGGTGTTTCAGCTGGTTTGGCACCCAACAACCCTGTTTCCTCTAGCAAATCAAGAACATATTTCCTCTGGCACAGATTAATACCATTCTTGGACCTTGCAACCTCTATCCCTAGGAAGTATCTTAATTTTCCAAGATCCTTTGTCTGGAAGTGATCATGCAAGTAAGTCTTCAACCTGTCAATTCTTGGTCTGTCACTGCCTGTGATAACAATGCCATCTACATATGCAACCAAGAGAATCTTCCCAGCATTTGATTCATAGCTGAATACGGAATGATCAACCTGACATGGTTTCATTCCAAACTTCTTCACCACTTCACTAAATCTCCCAAACCATGCACAGGGAGATTGTTTAATTCCATAAATAGTCTTTTTATGTCTATAGACCTTCTCACCCTCCTTCTGAGCAACAAACCCTGGTGGTTGCTCCATGTACACCTCCTCAAGAAAATCACCATGTAAAAAGGCATTCTTGATGTTGAGTTGAAACAAGGGCCAATCAAACATAGCAACAAGAGAAATTAGAACACGAACTGACCCAATTTTGGCAATCGGAGAGAAGGTGTCTGTGTAATCAATACCATGCTATGAATAACTTTTGGCAACTAACTGGGCTTTCAACCGTTCAACACTTCCATTAGGTAAGTATTTAACCGTGTACACTCACTTACAGCTGACCACATGCTTACCGGGAGGAAGAGTAGTGAGGCCCCACATATGAGTATGAGTCAGGGTCGAGAGTTCGTCCATTGCTTGGTGCCACCCTGGAGAATTGAGGGCTTCTTGGACATCCTTGGGAACAGAGATAGAGGATAACATAAACAAACTGTCGATGGGAATCCGGAATGTGAGATACGGAAACAAAATTGGAAATGGAATGGAGAGTGCAACTGCTTTTAACTTTCCGCAAAGCAATAGGAAGATCAAGGTCAGAACTTGGAGTTGGGGCTGGGGTGGGATCAACTGCAGGATCTGTCGACAGTGACGAAGCTAGGGGAGGAGCTGATGCCTGACGATGTGTATACACTTGCCGGATAGGTGGTTCTCTCTCAGGTAGCTGCACTAGAGGCAAAGACTGGGTCACAACCGGAACAAGAGGAATGAGATCCTCAACAGGAATTGGAAGAGGGGGTGATGGCAACAGAGGAGAAATATCCAACCTGGAGAAGAAAGGAACAAACTCAAAAATCTGGTCACATCCAACAGAGGAGAAGTTTCTGAGGGGGTGATGACATAGTGGAACTCTCTATGGGTCCAACTGAAATCCTCCGAAGATGAGCAAACACTTCCTCAAGAGAGGGAAGAGTAGATCCACCTAATATATTTTCAGCCCTACTAAAAATCTGTCACATCCAACTGCTCTCGTTGTTGTTACTGAATTTTGACATCAGGTGTAAGAGGATGATAAACATTCAACTCATTTCGTAAGTTTCTCATACTGGCATAATAGTCCTCAAGACTCTGATTCCCTTGTTGCAAATTCAAGTACTCTTGGTATAGTTGGTAAACCCTAGTAGTGTGTTCTTGTCCAGAATATAGTTTCCTTGCATGATCCCGGACTTCCTTGTTTGTATCTAAAAACATGAAGTTCACACTAATTTTGGACTCCATGCTGTTCCATAGCCAAGTCATAATTTGAGCATCCTCCTGCTCCCATTCATCATATCCCGGAGAATCAATTGAAGGTTTATCTTCCCTCACATGTTTCACTTTCTTTTTGGCTTTCAGGAAAACTTCAATAGACTTAGCCCAAGGGACCTAATTCTCACCATTCAGTTTTATAGAGGTCATCTACACATTCAGATAATTAGAAGGCGCCACCACACTTGATTTGTATTCACTACTGTCTCCCATGACTGCACAAAAAAACAGTGGGAGGTTGTACCACTAAATTGTTACTCTACTGCCCTAATAAATCACCACACTCCACACGAATCACTGAACACCACTAGAGTTCCTAGTACTAGGTTTCAGCAGCAACACTCACAACTATTCACCACTATTTCAACAATAATATTCACAACTGTTCACCACTTTTAGCAACAACATTACTGTTGCCATTTACTGTCAGCACTAGAAACCCTAACAACACACTTCACGAACAATATTTTCAGTTCTGCAACTTATAAAAGAAACTTTCTACATACCACAACTTAGTTCGAAGATCATGTACTTGTCGAGTAGAGAGTACCAAGTCTGCACTGTCACCATCACAAAACCAGCCTTCTTTGAATTGCGAGTAGAGGGTTTTCTACCAACCACACAAAACCACAATGACTACACTCATTGGAGGCATGGAAACCCCCCAAAGGAGAAAATGACTAGTCCTTTTCTTCATTTGTGGAAAACTCTCTAAATATCAATGAGAATTCTGCAAAACCCTAGAGAGGAATGCACAGAACAGAGAGAAAAGGAGGCAATTGATCTGAACTGATTATCGTGGCTCTGATACCATGATAAAGCTCAGATTAGATGTTCATATATGTTCAGATCAGAAGAAAGAGAAGGAAAAGAGAGAGAGAAGGAGAAGGAGAAGGAGAAAGAGAAGAAAAAGACGGAGAAAAATCACAACTGAATTAGAGAGAAAAATCTTCTAAGATATACAAGGATTACCATTGTGCCCTTACTTAGGTGAGGGCCACATCAGCAGAGCAATACATATATAACTAAACATAAAAGGACTGTACGACCCTTGTACAGCCGACTCTAACAATTTGCAACAATATTATGTGGTAGAAGGTGTTGAGATCCGAAGAAAGAAGAATGAGAAGTGCAGGTTTACTGGTGTTTGTTCTAACAATGAATGTAACTGGAGGATACATGCATCCCTCAGTCATGATGGGGGTAGCTTCATTGGGAAGACTCTCAATGACACACACATACTTGTCTGAGGGTGACAACAAAAAGGGAGGCAACTAGTACCTGGCTGTCCACCAAGATTGAGGGGTTTTTAAGGGCTGATCCTAGCATGTCAGTCCATGTCCTTATTATGTGGTAGAAGGTGTTGAGATCCGAAGAAAGAAGAATGAGAAGTGCAGGTTTACTGGTGTTTGTTCTAACAATGAATGTAACTGGAGGATACATGCATCCCTCAGTCATGATGGGGGTAGCTTCATTGTGAAGACTCTCAATGACACACACATACTTGTCTGAGGGTGACAACAAAAAGGGAGGCAACTAGTACCTGGCTGTCCACCAAGATTGAGGGGTTTTTAAGGGCTGATCCTAGCATGTCAGTCCATGTCCTTATATCTGAGATCAGACGACTCTATGGAATAGAAGCTTCGTGGAGGAAAATACACAGAGCTCAACTAAAAGCCATTGATAGGACCAGAGGATCTTTGGTTGAATCATATGCAAGGCCGTCCCAATATTGCACAACTTTATTGATAAGAAACTCCAGATCTGTTGTTAAGCTACGTGCTCCATTGCCCATAACAGATGGCACGCTTGGCATCTTTAAGAGAGTTTTCATATGCCTTGCAGGACCAAAGAATAGTTTCTTGGAGGGTTGTAGGAAAAATGTTGGATTAGATGTTTGCCATACTAAGACTAGTGCAATAGGAGGAGTAATACTCTTTGTTGTAGGCCTTTGTGGGAATAATGGCATATTCCCTATTGCTTATTCTGTTGTAGAGGCCGAGAACAAGGAAAGCTGGTTGTGGTTCTTGAATGAGTTGAAAGATGCTTTGGGTATTGATGACCCACACAGATGGACTTTTATGTCAGATAGAAAGAAGGTGTGTATATTAAAAATTGATTGTATTTGTTGTTTGATTGGATTGTGTATACATTTAGCATTAACAAACCCATTGGTTATTGGCAAGGTATAGTTGATGGTGTTTCGGTTTGCATGCCTAGTACAAACCATCGCTTCTGCTTGTGGCACTTGTACAACAACTTCAAGAAAACATTTAAGGGAATGGCATTGAAGGGTGCTGTTTGGGCTTCTGGGAAATCTTACACATAGTTTGATTTTAACCACTATATGGCAGTTGTTAAGAGATGCTCTAAAGATGTATATGACTGGCTTTGTAGAGTCTCCCCCGACACATGGTCCATACATGGGTTTGAGGTTTGATCCCATAGTTAAGTCGGATGACATAACAAACAATTGGACCGAGTCATTTAACTCATGGATTGGGGAGGCTAGAACAATGCCAGTTGTTGAAATGTTGAAGGATATGAGAAAAAGGTGGATGTATAAGATCTTTGAGAGGTATGAGATTGCCAAAGCACACGAGGCTGAGCTAATGCCAAATGTGCAGTCAGTCATTGATAGAAGGAGGAGGGAAGCTAGGTAATGTCTAATTAGAAAACATATTCATTAATTCCCCTTTTACTTGTATTTTCTTGATTAATTTACTATACATGATCATTATTGTATAATGTACTTGTAGGTCAATTAGGATTTTTCCCCTGTGCTCATGCACTTGCAGTGCTGACTTATAAAAAGGGCAGAGTGGAGGAATTGTGTGACAAAGCTTTTCACAAGGCCACAAATGTGAGGGTATATAGCCACTTTGTGCATGCTCTACGTGGACAGAAATATTGGGCATATGTTGATCACCATTCGGTTAGATCTCCAATCAGCAGAAGAAGAGAAGAAGATGAAGTAGGACCATTCTATCGTGTCCCACTAAAGCGTAAGACTGTTAGGTGTTCAATCTGTAATGGATATGGGCACAATAGGAGGAACTGTCGTGCTGCTCCCCCCAGTACCAGCTATAGAACTGCAGAGGTAATCTTCTCTAAGCAGCAGCAAACAAGAACAGTTTCAAATTGGGGAGTGACCACTGAAATTAAGTGTTTATATGTTAGTTTCCTTATTCAAAGAAAAAGTTTAGTGATCACTCCCTAGAAACCTGAATACGATGGTTAGTGAATACATTTTTGATGGTGTAGAGTAGGGTGGTTAGTGAATGTGTTTCCTCCAGAAACTTGAAGCTTCCCTGATCTTGTTGGGCCAAAAGGATCAGGCAAATTGGGAACAGGAGGCAGTGGAAACTTCCCTCATTTGTGTAGATGTTGGCAGTTTTTCTCATTGACTGTTGTGTTGGCTTTGAACATTCTTAAGAGGTTCTGAAGTCATCCACTGATGAAGATGGATGGGGTTGGATCCCCATTTCTGGTTCAGCTGGAAGGCAGCCCTGATGAGTGGATGTTGTATTACAGAGGTGTTGGGAAAGAGGACAGGATTTCATGTCTAAGCCATATCAGCTGAAGATTATGTTTTTCTCTCATCTATATAAAACTTGAAACAGAAACTGATTCTTTGTTAATTTTCGTTTAACCAATTAGTTACTATGTTTACACAATTGGAGGTCTTGTTTATGAAGTGGCTATTTGTAATTGCACTATTTTTAGCTGCCTGTAACTTGTACACTGAGTCAAAAGCTGATGTGCATCTTGTTGATCTACATTGGCCATTGAGGTAGGTGGTCTGTCTTGTTTTAACTGTGTTGTTCTGTTTGTCTGATTAGGTAGTAATTCATGGTTGTTAATGGTAGCAATTCAATAACACCCTGAGTACATAAGCATATAATCATTTTTGCACTTACTACTATTGAAGCTGGTTTCACATGGAATGGAACATAGTGACCTTGTATACAATAATATAAATGACCAAAATATCCAATTTTTACACTTACAACAAATATTGTACACATGGAATGGAACATAGATACCCTGTATACAATAAGATAAATGATCAAAATATCCAATTTTTGCACTTATTACAACAAATACTGTATTAAGTGCATATCTAAAATTTGGTGACGGGTAAGGGGACTAGCATGTTGCCCACTCAAAATTTGAGGGAAAACAAAAACTATCATAACGAGTTTATTAATCATATTTGGTTGGAGTAAAAGAACTAGTTTAGTTTAGGTTGACACAGTAACAAGTTTCCTGTTGGATGAATTTCACTTTGAAGTAGATGTGGTTGAGACCAGTGAGAACTAATGGATCTTTGTGACAATGGCAAAACAAGAGTTGTGGTCAGAGCAGATCTTATTTTGATAAAAGGGGGTACAACCCTAGTTAAAATGGCCATTACCCAATGTTGGTCCCATCCATTACCAAAGTACTAATGTTTAAATGTATAAATATAGGTGCAAAGACCTAATCCTGAACAATGACAACCTGAAGCTGACCGAATGGTTAGAAGGAAAGTGTTATTTGTCAGAAAGGGGGGGGGTACCCATACTCTTCAGAGCACATGTGAGGTGGCCTCTTCTTCCTTAGCAACCCCTATTCCACCAACATATAAAGTAGGTTCTTCATCGGGTGCAGGCACTAGTCATAGCAGGTTTGGTGTTACAAGAGGAAGGGCTGTCAATCCTAGAAGGGGTGGTAGGGGGAGTGTGAACCATCCAAACTTAGAAGCTCCCCCATCTGCCAGATAGGTTTGTCAATACCTTGGTTGTTATTGCAGTATGTAGTTTGAATGAATCAGCATGGGTGGTATAGTGAAATTAAGCTATCTGACAAGCCTTTATTAATTTGTGTGCAGTCTTAACAACCCAGAAGGGGTGGTAGAGGAAGGTTGCACCATCCACGCACTAGCCCACTAGGCAACCCTGCTTGGTATGGATAAATGTATGATGACCAGTACCATATATTGTTAGATAGTCTTGTATGCCCTTAGCTTCAATCGGATTTGATGTACTTTTGTTATTTAGTGGAAATAAATTAAAGTGCATGTTTGATTCATGTTGTTTGGTGTAATTCTGTGTAAGACCCTAAAACTGGACACTTATAGAAACTTGTGTTAGTTTTAAATGTTCACAGCCATTGGATAAGTCTGGGGAGATTTATCCTGCCAAGGCTGATACTGATGTGCCACCAAGTGTTGGGATGGCTTGTTTCGGCCATCAGGGTAAGACCCAAGGCACATGTAGTATGGGATTGCTTGAACCCTTGAACCAGACCAGATTTCCAGTATTTCCCTAGACCTTGGAGACAAATGGGCAAAACTGGAAAGTTACACCTGACCCCTAGACTCGATTATGACACATCACTAGGTGTCGGATCGGACTGTTTTTGATGTGTCAATCAGTGAGATCCTTAGTGGGGGTCGAAACCTGGACATGTTGGGGCAGTTTGAGAATTCATCTGAGTGAGTGGTCATAGTGACAGGATCAGCCCCTTTGTCGGACAATGGTAATGATCGGGAGTGCACTATCTCTGATGGAAACCAAACTGCCGGCAATTGATTTCAATCGTTGGAATTTTGTTTTGCAAAAATAAGATATATATATATATATATATATATGTACAGTTTCAAAAGATTTACAAAAGGTTTTAATTCCCGGGATCCATGTGAGTAGAGAATGCGGCACTATTCCTTGTAGCCGAGAGAGAGGTCTTCTCTTGTCGGGCAGTGCTTGATCATTAAGGGCTGAGAGGTTAAGTGTAAGACCATTTAGGATAATACCTGATGGGCTAATCTTGCACCTGCCCACAGTCCCTGGGTTTTTATAAGATGGCTTGGCCCAGGGACCACTTAATGTAAGTGTTGGGCCCATAGGGTCCATGTGATGGGCTCAAGGGGGTCACTGAGTCTTTCAGTGAATTCGGCTGGGCCTTGTAATAAAGGCTGGGCCGAACCCATGTGGCTGGTGTGTAGATCAATGCTTGGGTCTCACGCCATACAAAGAAGCCCAACTGGGTAGCAGGTTGGAAACTGATTAAACACTGAACACTTAATGGGCCAAAAGCCCATTTCGAACTGGGCTGATATAATCACCAGTTCATGGGGCGAATCTGAGATTAATGTTAGTAAAAGGATTGGGCCTTTAACCTTATCCACTCTAAGAGACCAAATTCAAATTAGATTTGAATTTGGTAACCTCCTGATAAGATCAGGAGTTAACTAACTTAATCTGCAGATAGGATTAAGATTAACCTCTATCCAAATACTGATTTGGATTGGGATAACTCCCAAATATTGGGAGGTTTCTTAATCAAGAAGAAAGAGGAGAAAACCCTAGCAGAAATATTAGATTTTGAACTAGGGGTTTTGAGTAAGCAAGAAACACATCCTGCAATCTGAGATTTGATCTCTCACAGACTCCAGAGAGAAGAGACAGTTCTGCCCTCTTCGTCCCTGGACTTCTCCTTCAACCGCCGCCACTCTCTGTTGGAAGATAGGATCTTTGCAGCAACAGGAAGTCAAGAAAACAGTTCTTGACAACAGTCTTGCAAGAAAGACAAAAGGATTCGGTGTTCAAGATTTCTAGAGGGTTCTTGTGAAGAATCCAGTGTGTAGGACGCACCCTGCTGGTTTCGTTCCATCCACAACTATGTCATCTTCAGCAGGAGCGGATCTTGGTTTGTTCTTTGGGCGTGAACACCAACTTTGGGAGATATTATTTATCCGGATCAGATATAATCCTTCCTGTTTCTTTTTGGTTTAGATCTGATTTGTTTATGGTTCAAGTAGGATCCTTGAATAATGTATTCTAAATTTAGGGAATATGATTCCTAGTTGGAAGAAGGTAGGAAATTTTTTTTGAAATTCGCCCCCCATTCCGCAACCTTCTTGGCGTCCATTAGATGGATCCTATCATTCTTTCAGTGGTATTAGAGCCACGGGTTCGAATCTTGAACCAAAGAAAAATCAGATCTGACCCTGCGCAGATGAACAAAAAATGTTCTGCCAAGATCTGCGCAGATTGCTTTCTTTTTTTTTCAAGAAATGGTTTCTTGTTAAGGGCGTTTGATCTGAAATTAATTCTGTTAAATCCAAAAATTTATTTAGAATTGTTCTTATTTTATTTTTGATTTAATGGACTGTTCGAACTTGGAGATCGCAGTGCAGATTTGGCGCAGATAGTCTGCACACCCTTTTTTCTTCTTTTTATTATTATTCGGTCTGTAAATAATTTTTTTTTTAATTTTTCTAGACTGAATGTATAGGATTTGATCAAGAATGTAATTAATTAATAGAAATAGGATTTCTGTTTTTTATTTTTTTCTTGATTAAAGAAGAAGGAAGAAGATGGCGGCTCTAGAGATTTGCAGATGGAGAAATCGCATACTGCGATTTACTGTTTATGAAACTGTAACTTTTGTGATTAACCTCTGTTTTGCAGGTGGTACGAACAGTCCATTTTTGATTTGTGATTGTCTAAAATAAAAAAAAAATTATTAATTTCAGTTCTCTCATGAATTAATTCTTGGATTGAAAATCTGTTTTGGACCATTTCGGACTAGATTAGACCAAAACTGTTTGGACCGAATCCTAGATTCGAAAGGGGCTGTTTTTCAGTCCATATTTCTCACACTGGTTATTCCAAATTTGATGTTCAATTACAGGGATTAATTCGGCCCACCTGTAAAGCCCAATTTTAAAGGGTTAAAACTGCAAAAGCCCATTATTGTGAGAAAATCTGTATGGGCCGAACTGCTAACTGCTATTCAGCCCATACACCTAGTAAACATTAACTATTAATGCTTTAAGTTTTTTAAATGGGCTATTCGATGGGCTTTACAGCAGTTAATTGATTGAATCAATGCTTCCTTTACATGTGATGTTTGGATGTATGATGTGCTGCGACCATGGACCATGAGCACTTGACCCATGTTAATTCGTTAGTGGCTCTTGCGTACACCATGGCTGAATGCACATCATTGCCATGGTGTCCCTTAAGGTCATTGGATGACCTCTCTCTACTTGGTGGGCCCCACAACCCTGAAAAGGGATGCGTGCGGAACCCTTGGCCGATTGAGGCCCACCAGAAATTTAACTTTATGAAAATCAGTGGGAGCCACTTTGGTTTGACCTAAATTAGAACTAGGGCATAATTTTGTTCCCTCCAAGCAAATATGAGTGCGTGTGATAGGGAGATCCATTTGATGGACTTCTCCTCCTATCAGACTGTTGTAGATGGTTTAGATGCCTCATCCTCCATTACTTCTGTGATTGGCCAAAATGACACTTCTGGTGGCATGTCTTAAGAATGGATTTGACGACTCATGTCCTCTGTCATCTCCTCAGCCTTCTCTGCAATTAATCTGTCTGGTAAGTCACCGACCTATTGTCCTTCACCAAATCACCTCTAGTATATTGATTTAGGAGCCTCTAACCATATGACAAGGTCCACACTCGGTCAATATCCCAAACCCCATCTTCCCAATAAACACATTGTCACTGCTAATGATGAAAAATTAAATATACTTGAATGTAATGATTTGTATTTATCTACTTCTAAGACATCTCCATTTCATTTATCCAAAACATTATTTGTACCCAAGCTCACCACCAATTTGATTTCTGCTGGCCAACTTGTAGAGGAAGGTAACACTGTATCATTCACTTCTGATGGCTGTTTGATATAGGACCGACAAATTAGGGAGGTGAAGGGGAAGGGGCATAGGCTGGGATTACTATTTGCTTTGGAGTTTGAGAAGAATAAGGCTGCACCCGTTTCTACTTCTTGTTTGCTTTCTATTACTTTTGGTTTCGAGTCTTTTAATTGTAATAATGATTGGCAATTGTGGCATAAACACCTTGGCCATCTGTTTTCTATGAAACTTGATTAATTATTTGCTCCCAATAGTTTACCTGTTTCTGCTATTTCCTTTAAGAATGTTAATAAATATTGCATTATTTGTGATTTATGTAAGAGTCATATTTTACCTTTTCCTTCTCACTCTAAGCATGCTATAGTTATTTTTCATTTAATGCATAGTGATGTTTAGTCGTCTCATGTTGTTTCACGGTTGGGTTATAAGTACTTTGTAACCTTTATTGATGATTGCATCTGTTTCACTTGGCTTTATTTTCTTTGAAAGAAATATGAAGTTTACTCTGTATTTTAAGCACTTTCATGCTTATGTTAATACCTAATTTGATGCTCGGATATGTGTGCTACGATCAGATTCAGGGGGAGAGAATTTTGATGGGGATTTCCAAACTTACTTAAAACAACATGGAATTCAATCCAAAAAATCCTATCCAAGCACTCCACAACAAAATGGGGTAGCAGAAAGAAAGAATTGACATATTTTGAGTGTGGTTAGAACACTTCTACAAGATTCCCATGTACCCTCTTGGTTTTGGGTGGAGGTGGCCAGCACTGTTGTGTATTTCATAAATCGTCTTCCTTTGTTTGTTTTAAATAATTCTTCTCCTTTCCAATCTCTCTTCCATAAACCTCCAGATCTATCTATGCTCAGGGTTTTTAGTTGTGCTTGTTTTGTTCACCTTCCACCTCATGAATGCACAAAGTTAACTACACAAGCGGCTTCGGGCCGACGTATTCGAATCTCTTGTAATGTAGTTTTTCTTGAGAGTGTCTTTTTTTGAACATATTGTAAAATTTTTAGCTCCTTCCACTTGTCGCATAGTTTTGACTCTACAGGTACCTCAAGCATACCAATGCCACCTCCACAACAACTTTAGACCTACTTCAGGAAGCAACGGTCTTCAGTCTCAATGCCCCCCTTCACTCCACCACCAATTGCTGATCCAGTCACTCCAATTGCACCAATAAGTGCACCCGATCCTCCCCTTGAACCTACTTTATGTCATTTATCTATAATTTCTCGCCCACTTGACTGTTATGGTTTTTCACTGGACCATAGCTCCTCTGTTTTATCTATCACAGACATTCTTAGATCTTACCGGTAGGCTGTAGCAGAACCACATTGGAAAGATACCATGGATTTTGAGATCTAAGCCCTTCTTGAGAATGACACTTGGGACTTGGTCAAAGCTCCACCTAAAACATCTCTTATGGGAATCAGATGGGTCTAATCTATGAAACTGAAATCTGTAGCAAAAATGACCACCGTACGACTTTTGATGGCTATATCTATAGCCAAACAATGGACAGTCCATCGGATGGATGTAAAAAATGCATTCCTTCATGGGGAGTTGAAGGAGACAATCTATATGAAGCCCCCTCATGGATATTGTATAGACCCACAACTTGTTTATCATCTAAAGAAGTCACTCTATGGTTTGAAGCAAGCTCCTAGAGCTTGGTTTGAGAAGTTAGATCTATTATCATTGATGTAGGATTTATCTAGAGTTCTTTAGGTTATTCTTTATTCACTTTAAGGCAAAATAAGGGAGTGATGATCTTACTTCTTTATGTTGATGATATACTCATTATAGGGGATGATGTAGAAGGAATTGATGAGCTGCAATAGTTACTCAGTGAATCCTTTAAGATAAAGGACTTGGGGCCTCTAACATATTTCTTGGGGCTTGAAGTGAGCAAAAACTCTCGGGGCTATTTTGTTAACCAACAAAAGTAAGCATCTGCTTTGGTTAAACTGGCCAATCTTAGTGATTCGAAGATTGTGGACACCACACTAAAACTGAATTTGAAACTTAGCAAAGATGATGGTTCTCTCCTTGAAGATCCTACCCTTTATCGTCAACTAGTGGGCAATTTAATCTATCTCACCATGACTTGGCCAGATATACCATATATAGTTCAATTGGTGAGCCAGTTTGTGTCTTCTCCAAGACAACCTCATTTATTTGTAGTTCATCAGATCATTAGATATGTGTGCACCTAATCATATAAGACATTTTTCTCCTCTTCATCCCCCATTAACCTTATGGTTTATGTAGATGCTGATTGGGATGGATGCCTTGACACCCGATGGTCCACTACCGACTGGTGTGTATTCTTTGGCGACTCTCTTATCTCGTGGAAGTGCAAGAAACAACCTACTGTATCAAAATCTTCCATTGAAGCTGAATACAAAGCTATGTCTTCCGTGTGTAGTGAAATCATATGGTTCCAGTCTCTTCTATTTGACATACCTAATGAACCATCACCATTTGTTCCTCTCTATATTGACAATGTCATTGCAATCAAAATTGCCTCCAATCCTGTCTTCCATGAGCACACCAAACACATAGAAGTCGGTTGCCACTTCATTCGTGATCTCCTTCTTGAGGGTATTATATCTCTTCCTCATGTCTCCTTCAGGCTCCAATTGGCAGACCTGTTGAATAAAGCAATGACTTGGGCTCGACATCTATTTCTCATGGACAAACTGATGCTTATTCGTATGCATCGATTTGAGGGGGAGTGTAGAGATAGTGAGGAGATCTAGCTGCAGGACTATTTTGTACTTTACTTCTTTTTTTGTACATCTATTTTGTTTACTCTTTCTTTTGTAAACTAAGGGCAGATTTGCCCTTTTACTTTCTTTAATATAAATCTTTTTTAGGGTGTCGACAATCACTAAGTGACACACCTACCAATCTACTGTGTTCTCTTCTCTTCTCTCTCTCTCTCTCTCTCTCTCTCTCTCTCTCTCTTTTTGATTTGATTCCGACACTCGGAGGCATCAATAGATGTAGAAGGCATCTAATCCATTTGCTAAATATCTTGTCTTGAACTACCATCACTGGCCGTTGCATGGTTCGCCCAAGTTGAAGGTGGGCCATGTAAAACATAACAAAAATTGATAATGTGCCCTTGAATACCACAATGTGTATACCTCCTCGGACCATTACTACGTCCTATGCCATAAGCTCCCTTTGAATCTCGGCCTCCAATATGTCCACCACCACAACTATACATGGGTGCACCACCAGGGGCGGGGCCATGGCCCCCCTATGCCTTGAAAATCTCTACAATACCCATTTTAATTTTACCTATATTTTGGTCCCCTATCCATGTTTATTACATTTTGGCCCCCCTCAAAAGAAAATCCTAGCTCCGTCCTTGTTCACCATCATTGCTATGACCATACATGGGTCCACCACCACCACTGCGACTAGGCTGAACTCCCCGAGCTCCACCTCTAACTCTACGACCTCCCCCTTTTGTCGCTGCAATGGTAGAATATCAGAGATGTTAGAGTTCTCTATAGGTCCAACAAAAATCCTTCTGAGATAGGAAAACACCTCTTCTAGAGAGGGAAGAGCTGACCCACCTAGTATCTGTGCTCTCACCGGTTCATATTCAGGTTTCAGTTCTACTAAAAATCTGGTTACATTGTGTTTCTCTCTTTGTTGTTGCTGAATCTTAACATCAGAAGTGAGGGGACGGTACACATTCAACTCATTATGAAGATTCCTCATGCTAATGTAGTATTCCTCAAGAATTTGATTTCCCTGTTGCAGAATAAAGTACTCCTGATAAAGCTGATACACTCTAGTAGTATTGTCTTGTCCAGAGTACAACTTCTTGGCATGGTCCCAAATCTCGTAGGCTATATCTAAGAACATAAAATTCACCCTAATCTTGGGTTCCATACTATTCCATAATCAGGTCATAATTTGTGCATCTTCTTGTTCCCAATCACTATATTCTTGAGAATCAATGAGAGGTTTTTGTTTTCTTACATGCTTCACCTTCTTCTTAGCCCTAAGAAAGACCTCTACAGATTTCACCCAAGGCACATAATTCTCACCATTCAATTTGATAGAAGCTATTTGAACATTTAGGTAATTGGGGGGAACCACTCCCATATCTGATTTTTTTATTTTCACTCACTTGTATGTCACATGCCTAATTCACTTCTTACCACACTACACACTAGTAACAGTTCATTTCCTTTTTTCACTCACTAGTTTGCCACACCACCCAGCTTACTTTTCACACACTGCATTCTAGTGACAGGTTATTGCTGAAGGCACCTACTGTCGCAGTTTTCAGCAATAACAATCACTGGTATCCGCAAAACTACTTGAATACACACCACAAACATAGCAACTCACCAACCATTCGATTTACACTGAAACCCCCATACAGCCCACTTATTTGATCAACAAAAAACCAACCCATACTTGACTGTCCACTGCACCACCTGAAACAGCCCTCTTCGAATCATCGATTAGAGGGCTTCCTACATACCACCACAAACAACCACTAAACCACAAACCAGAGGCATGAAATCCTCCAAAAGGGAAGGGTGACCACTCTTTTGCAGCCCTTTTTCTTATCTCTAACAGATGATGAAGAAATTTGGAAAACCCTAGGCTGAATGGCGATGAAAAAGAATTCTGGGCAGATCTGAATTTGTCACAGTGGCTCGGATACTGTGATAAAACTTAGATCTGAACCAGAATTAGTTTGTTAATAATAGAGAAGAAAGAAGAGAGAAGAGGGCAGAAGAGAAGAGAAGAGAAGTAGGAGAAACGGCCAGTTCGAACTAGAGAGGAAAAATCACTCTCTCTAGTTGGCCAGATTTAAATTTATAGTTTTCTATAATAAACAGAATAACTGTTATGCCCCTACTTAAGTATGTGACACATCACTCAACTTAAACATTACGCCTCACACCAAAAATAAATGAAAACACCAAACTGCCCCTATACATTGACACTAACAGCGACAACCAAGCTACAGTTCACATTTCTTCCTATCCAGTTTTTCATGAGAGAACAAAACATATAGAAATTGATTGTTACTTTGTGAGAGAGAAGGTACTCAGTGGAGTGATAAGTACTGCATATGTTAACACAGGAAGTCAATGGGCAGACTTGTTCACTAAAGGGTTGAGTTGGGGAAGAGTGGACTACATATGTAACAAGGTAGTACTATATGACATATACTCACCAGCTTGAGGGGGAGTGTTAGTGTCGGCTGTACAGGGCAGTTCGGTCCTTTTATTTAGATTGGGAGTGAGGTGTAATGTTTGACTTGAATGATGTGTTCCATACTTAAGTAGGGGCATAACAGTAGTTGTGTTTTATGTTAGTAAACTATAAATATATCAACTTGGCCGACTAGAGAGAGATTTTTCTCTCTTGTTCAAACCAGTTTTTCCTTCCCCTCTCTTCTCTTCTCTTCCTCTTCCTATTCTCTCTCATTCAATCTCTTTCTACTGTTGTTCTTAATCTAATACTAGTGCAGATCTGAATTTTATCAGTCTCTCTATACTGTGGAGTTAGAGATGCAGTTTATCTTTAGTATTGTTAAGTTCGAACCTGAAGCTTCTCTCTTTTGATTTTTCATCCTCCAAAAGAAAGAGGTAAAGAAATAGTGGCAGCAGCAATGGGTGGCATCTCTCAGGTCAACCTAGAGACCAAGCCAGTGAAGGATACTATGGCTTTGGTTTCAGAGTTATGTGTTTACTTCTATACACTTGGATCAATGTATGGCACTGGAAGCAGTATCTCCATCAAGGTCCATGATGACTTGACTCCCAAACTCAACAGCTCATTGTTATGTCCCCCTCCTGGTGCTTCTATACACTTGGATCAATGTATGACACTGGAAGCAGTATCTTCATCAAGGTCCATGATGACTTGATTCCCAAACTCAACAGCTCATTTTTATGTCCCCTCTTGGTGCTTCTATACACTTGGATCAATGTATGGCACTGGAAGCAGTATCTCCATTAAGGTCCATGATGACTTGATTCCTGTTAAAATAATTTAGTTGTTGATGTTAGGGTCTGTTTGGCTAGTCAAAGTGTTTCTTTTATTTCGTTTTTTTTTCTGTTATGTCTGTTATTGTACTCAGGGGCACAAGGGTCTTTTCCCTTGTTATTTTTGCCGCCCTATATATATTAAAATAAAGGCTGGCGCCGCCAGTACTGTTACATTGCAAAACCCTTCTCTGTTCTCTTTTCTCTTCTTCTCTTCTCTTCTCTTCTCTTCCTCTTATTTCTGGCCGGCCATACTGTCAAGATGGTATCAAAGTGGGAATACTGATTAAAGATAGCAGATCGAACAACCTTTACTGAGAGAATAGATCGAACAGACATGCTGAGCCTGGGCGGAACAGAAATCTGAATATGGACTGAAAAAACAGCTCTACAACTGGTACAGTTCTCCCGTTTTCTCTTCTTTATCCTCCTTGGTCATGTACCGAGTGAAAACCATGTGAACCTGGGCGGCTGAATGCTGTCGAATCTGTATACCCCTGTTTCTCTTGGATCGTGTGATCCTGTTCATATGTCAAGACAACTGTAGTTCAAGGATGATCTGTATCTCAATGATTCGATTTGATTATAAGTGATAAGGATCTCTCCTGCCGATTAGTGGCTGTTAGACATTCTGGAATTTTGGTAGGTTGGGACTGTTAAAACTGTACAGGTCTGAAATCTGCCGAATACTACCTCTGTTTTGTCCTGGATTTGGTACTGTTTGTTTTCAACCTGGTTTTTAAACCCAAGTGTGTGGGTGTGGACTGAGTGGAGCATTGTTGTGTGGAGTAAGGAGGGGTCCTAAGTCCGGTGTTTGGGACTGATTATCTGTTTGACCATGTCGTTTGAGAATTCTGCTACTTCAGAGATTTCAGGGAGCCACAATGGAGTGAGTGGGGGAATGGATATGAGCTTTCCCATGGCTGTTATTCCCTTTGATGGTCTGAACTACCTTGAGTGGTCTAGGGGAATAAAACTCTACATCACTGCTAGGGGGAAAATAGGATACATCAATGGGAGAGTGAAGGAACCGAAGTCTGGAAGTGCTGAGTATGATAGGTGGAACTAAGAGAATAGTATGGTGATGTCTTGACTCTTGGTTTCAATGCTGCCACAAGTAATGGGTTGAAACTGCTTGTGAGATATGGGAACAAGCGAAGTCCACCTATTCAGAGCAGAGATACTATGCCAAGATATATCAACTGCAAGCTGAATCCTCTACTTGCAAGCAGGGGGAGAGGAGTCTCTTGATGTACTATTCTGATTTGACATCAATATGGAAAGAACTTGATCACTATCAGAATGTGAATTGGAAGTGTGATGAAGATGCAAAGGCCTATAAGTCACTTGTATCTAGCAACGAGTTTTTGCCTTCCTCCTAGGGTTGAATCCTTCGTATGAGTCCATCGGTGTGTAGATATTGGGTAGTAAAGACATGCCATCAGTTCAGGAGGTGTATGCCTTGGTGCAATCAGAAGAAAGCAGAAGAAGTGTGATGGATGGTGTAGAAGGGGAGTCAGTTGCCCTAGTTGTTTGGGGAAATTTAGATACAAATGTCGGAGGTGGTTTTAAAAAAGGTGACACTCAGAAAAAAATAGATGATAAGAGCCAACTTTGGTGCACTCACTGCCAGAAGACACGACACATGAAAGATACATGTTGGGATCTCCATGGAAAACCTAAATGGGCATAGGATTTGGGTAAGAAGTCAACACCTGATCAGGGCATGAAACCAGGCCAACAGAATAAAAAAAGGTATAACTTAGCTAATATGGCGTCGACAGAGACTAGTCCTTTGGTAACTCAGGAGAGGCATCCCAGTTCTGACCCTAAGGAAGATATTATCAACTTCTTTCGTGAACATTTGGAATTTTATGGTAGGACTCTCCACCAGATGGATTTTGGTTCTACTTCCTCTACCTTGTTTGTGTCTACATCAGGTAATGCCACAGCCTTCCATGTGTCATCTCATACTACTGATTCTCCTTGGATTATTGACTTCGGAGTTTCAAACCACATGACTGGTAAGTCAAATTTGTTTCAGACATATAACCTTCTCTCTGGGAGAGAGAAGGTAAGACTGGCTGATGGTTCTTTTTCTACCATAGCTGGCCGAGGTGCCATACCTCTCCCACTTGGCCTTACCCTTCCTAATGTACTGCATGTTCTGAAATCACCTATTAATTTGTTGTCCATTAGTAGTCTAACTCACTCCTTGAACTGCTCAGTCACTTTTTTTTTTCCGTCTTCATGTGTTTTAGGATTTGGCATCGGGGAAGATGATTGGTAGAGGAAGCATGGTGGATGGTCTCTACATGTTGGAGAATAATGCTGGTCTTGTGGCGACAAAGTCCATGAGTTTGTCAAGTGAAAGTCAAGCCTATTTATGGCATAGTCGTCTAGGTCATTTTTCTTTTGAGTTGTTAAAAGTTATGTTTCCAAAGTTGTTTGAGTCCTTGTCAATGAGTCAGTTACAGTGTCAAACTTGTCAATTGAGTAAGCATTGTAGATGTTCTTTACCTTTGTGAAATAAAAGATCGGAATTTCCATTTCATATTGTTTATTCTAATGTTTGGGGCCCTGTTACTCTACCTATTGAGGCTGGCTATAAATACTTCATTACCTTGATTGATGATTATTTTAGATACACTTGGGTTTACCCTATGTGATCTCGAGATGAAGTGCCACAAATTGTAAAAGATTTTCAACACATGGTGTTCACTCAGTTCCAAACGAAAATCCATATCTTCTAGTTGGACAATGCGAATGAATATTTCCGTAGTGATCTCACGGAGTTTTCTACTTCGAGTGGGTCACTTCAGCGAAGTTCTTGTGCCAGGACACCCCAACAAAATGGTGTGGCTGAACGGAAGAACTGCCACCTTCTCGAAGTCGGTCGTGGCTTATTGATTCATATGAATGTGCCAAAACGGTTTTGGATGGATGCAGTCTTGTGTGCTACGTATATCATCAATCGCATGCCCTCTGGCTACTAGAGTATAAGGCCCCACATCAGCTTTTGTTCCCTACAACCCTGTTGTCCACCATTCTGATGCGTGTTTTTGGGTGTCGTTGCTTTGTCCATAACCTGTCCCCTACTCGTGGTAAGCTTGATCCTCAGGCTATTTCGTGTATTTTCTTAGTTACCCTTTATCTCAAAAGGGGTATCGCTGCTATGATCCCATTGCTCGCAAGTACTATGTTTCCATTGATGTCTCATTCTTTGAGAATCAACATTTTTTCTCGGTTTCTCCTCAGGGGGAGAGTAGGGTTGAGGAGAAACAAGCGATGACTCAAATTCAACTACCTCCTTTACCCGATCTTCCTCCATTCTGGGTTTTTCATTGTCGCCATACGAGCCAACAGAGTTCAAGAGCCGTGGAACCTAACATTATGCAACCAACATCATCGGATTCACCCGAGGAAGATCTGTCTCATCAGCCAGGTACACTTGCTCTTATTGATATGTCTGCTCCTCTAAATGTTGATTCACCTGTCACAAATGATCTTAATATTCCTATTGCTAAGAGAGAGGGTATTAGGTCTTGTACCACTAATCATCTTATCTCTAATTTTGTGTCCTATGAGCATGTTTTGCCTTCATACCGTGCCTTCCTCTCTTCTGTGAACAATGTCCCTGTTCCTAAGACTGTAGCAGAAGCTTTGTCTAAACCTGAATGGACAGATGCAATGCAGGAAGAAATTGATGCTTTACACAAAAATGGCACTTGGGAATTAGTAGACCTTCTTGAAGGGAAGGAACCAATGGGGTGCAAGTGGGTGTTCACAGTGAAACACAAGGTTGATGGAACTGTTGAAAGGTACAAGGCTAAACTGGTAGCAAGAGGCTTTACATAGGTATATGGAGTGGACCATGTAGAGACTTTTGCTCCAGTAGCTAAGATGAACTCTATCAGGATTCTTCTTTCTTTGGCAGCAAATCTTGACTGGGAACTTCACCAATTGGACATAAAAAATGCTTTCTTGAATGGTGACTTGGAAGAGGAAGTGTACATGACCCAACCCCTAGGGTTCTGTGCCAAAGACAGTGAACAAAAGGTGTGCAGGTTAAAAAAATCTCTCTATGGGTTGAAACAATCACCTCGGGCTTGGTTCAGTAAGTTCCATTTAGCAGTTCAACAGATGGGTTCAAACAATGACAGTCAGATCATACTCTATTTGTGAAAAGAGGTGAAGGTAAAATTGCAACTCTCATTGTGTATGTGGATGACATAGTGATCACAGGAGATTGGGAGGCTGAAATCCGGAGACTAAAAAAATTCTTAGCCACTCAATTTGAGGTGAAGGATCTAGGCCCCTTATGTTACTTCCTTGGAATTGAAGTTGCTCGCTCTCACAAGGGCATCTTTATTTCCCAACGGAAATATGTACTAGATCTACTAGAAGATGCAGTCAAGTTGGGGGAAAGCCATTTGATTCTCCAATTGAACCTAATCATCATCTGGGAGACAGTCAGGGAGAATTTTTGAAAGATGTAAAGAAGTTCCAGAGACTCGTGGGGAGACTTTTGTATTTGTCTATGACTAGGCCTGATATTGCCTATGCAGTGGGTGTCCTTAGTCAATTCATGCACAGCCCTAGGACAACTCACTTTGAGGCTGCAAAGAGGATCTTGAGATATCTCAAGAAGTTTCCTAGAGCTAGTTTGTTGTTCCAGAAACACAATCACTTAAAGGTGGAAGTATATACTGATGCAGATTGGGCAGGAGTAGTCAATGACTGAAAGTCTACTAGTGGGTATTGTGCCTTTGTAGGAGGAAACCTGGTCACATGGAGAAGTAAAAAACAAGGCTAGATCCAGTGCTGAAGCAGAGTATAGAGCGATGGCTCATGGGGTTGCGGAAATCATGTGGATAAGAAATTTGTTAGGTGAACTGGGTTTCGCAGTGAGCAATCCTATGTCACTCTACTGTGACAATAAAGCTGCCATCAATATTGCTGCTAATCCAGTCCTGCATGATAGGACGAAACACATTGAAGTGGACAGGCATTTTATTAGAGAGAAACTTGAAAGTGGAGAAGTGTGTACACCATATGTCAGCTCAGAAGAACAACTTGTAGATATCTTTACCAAAGGTCTTCATCATGCGCGGCACAAAGATTTATGTGACAAGTTGGGCATGATTGACATATACTCCAACTTGAGGGGGAGTGTTAAAATAATTTAGTTGTTGATGTTAGGGTCTGTTTGGCTAGTCAAAGTGTTTCTTTTATTTCGTTTTTTTCTTTCTGTTATGTCTGTTATTGTACTCAGGGGCACAAGGGTCTTTTCCCTTGTTATTTCTGCCACCCTATATATATTAAAATAAAGGCTGGCGCCGCCAGTACTGTTCCATTGCAAAACCCTTCTCTCTTCTCTCTTCTCTTCTCCTCTTCTCTTCTCTTCTCTTCTCTTCCTCTTATTTCTGGCCGGCCATACTGTCAAGAATTCCCAAACTCAACAGCTCATTGTTATGTTCCCCTCCTGGTGCTTCTATACACTTGGATCAATGTATGGCACTGGAAGCAGTATCTCCATCAAGGTCCATGATGACTTGATTCCCAAACTCAACAGATCATTGTTACGCCCCCCTCCTGGTGCTTCTAACTTTCCTCCCTCACCATTGCTTTTGTTTTAAGATCATTTTTTATTTTATTTATTTTCTAATATCATTTGATTTTTGTTTTCTTGTTCTGTACGAGTAGGTGCCCTGAAGGAAAGAATGATTCCTGAGGACATGTTCTTTCTTCAGGTGGGTCTATTCTTTCTGCCTCTTCTAAGTTATATTCCTACAAATTGCCAAGTTGTGTCAACTGTGATCCCCTTTCATGAAGGTTTGTGCTACCCTCGGCTTTTCTTATTTATTTATTTATTTGTTCTGTGTTTGATTGACTCTGAACTGTTACAATGAGAGGATTATCTTGAATGCTAATCTAGTGAAGAATTTCAGGTTATGGTAGTTTACTTTCTAGCATTGTTGTCTATTAGAGCAAATGAGATGCCATTTCATCATTTCAAAATGATAGTAGGAGCTTGTAATATGACACTGAAGCTTTGTTTTATTAGACAGCTTGGCAAACATAAGTTAGAGAATGGGGATTTACCATTGAATGCAGGGTTTTGGATTGGTGATGAGATTTATGATGATTTTATGTCCTCGTCTGTAGATGTGGTTTTAACTGAATGGTTGTAAATCACTTAGCCAGACATTTTGGAATGGTTGATATATACAGTGGAATTGCCCAAGCTCTGGTTGCAAATTTCAATTACTTTTACTCTTTTAGATTGAATTGATGACATCCAAATCTTAGATCAGTGAAGTATCTACAAGATCCACATTACCAAAGATGCAAAATAAGTTTCTTTTTCATAGGGTGGCAAAAATATTTCTGATTCTAATGATTCCATCTGAAATCCTATGATGTGGTTGGTCAAGCTGGAGAGATAAGTTGAATTCCATCCAAGATAGAGAAATCAAATTACTGTTTCACTGAAGATTTAAAATATGCAAGAAAGGGATTTCAGAATGACTACCTTGTAGGTTTGTACCTTCTGTAAGGATTTCAATTCCACACTAATTGTTTAATGTTCTTTACATTCTGCTCAATTATGGAATTTGCCCCTCATCCAACAAACACAAATAGCAAAGTGATATTATGGGAGAATAATTCCTTCTCCACCATTCAACTCCTCCAATCTGATGGCAGCCCTCGATTTTCTTGTCTTCCAGCTGTTATCATTAAAATTGCAGATCTTCTTTGCAAACAAGAAGTTTTTTTAATCAGCTTGCAACAAGAATATTTCATTGCTAATTTCCTTCAGATGATACTGTGATGGTCATCGGATCTTTTTCCTACTGCAGGCTTATGACAGCACGATACTGGGAGCTATTATTCACAGCCATGGGATAGAGTCTTGCCTTGTAACAATGATCAATCCCTTCTCAAAGGAGTTCCAAGCAATTGTCTACAGTTGGCTAATTGTCATTTTTGAGTGAAAAGTTCAATCTTTTTTTTATTTGTCATGTATTCTTAATTCAATGTGTGCCTTCCCCTTTTCTGTCCTTTGTTTTCTGTTTCTGCCTTTCTGTTTCAACCTGACTTGAGTACTTACTGGGTCTCATGAGTTCAATACCATTTATGTCTGGAAAATGAATGTATATTCTGTATGATATCATTTACATTCTTTATTTTGAAGCACTCCTCTCGCCTTTTTATTTGGATCTCTATCTATTTTTTCAGATATAAAGTTTCAGGTGTTCTATTTACTAATTACTCATCCAGTTGATTTTTCAGATCACTCACATATAGATCATAAAAGGAATTCAAGGACATGGTTATCCATCCTGGCAAGATTATTTCCAACTGAGCCTCCTTGAACCCCTTATACTAGTTGCTACTCCAGTCTATGATATCTATTTTGGCAAGGATGCGTTTTCACAAATGACTGATTGCACCATCTTGCAGCATTTCTGCAGAATTGGGAATGAAAAACACTTGGTATTGCAGACTTCAAAACCAAGATGAAAATGTTGAATCAGACCTGTCAACTGGAGAAACTGTTTGCATTATCTAGCCTAGCCATGGTTCAATTGTACAAACAACAGTTTTAACTTTGCAATTATTTCCAATAATGGGATTGGTTCAATATGGGGTTGGACTGCTGGTTGAATTGGCTTGTACTGAGTTGGTGTTTCTTCCAGGTTTGGTTAGAATTTGGTTCTATATAAGTAATTCATCTTTAAATTGCTTAAAAATAAGTTATACAATTTACTAAAAACAGTAAAGCTAATATGCTTGGAAGTTGTGCTTTGTTGATTATATGATATTGGGTTTTGAGGTAGTATGTGATGTAACTTCCATGTATTTTAGATGCCAATATCAGCAATGAATGCTCCGTGTTAATCACTACTCGCACTATAGCTCTTAATTTAGGCGGTTAAGTAGTTGTATTAGCATTTATTATATTATGCTTCTTAGCCAAGGGCCATAACAGATAGCTAGGACCAACATTGGGTAATGTCCTTATAATATGCTCAGTGGCCATAACATTAAAAATACATGTATACTAGTTTTATGCATATTCCAGTAGTTTCCATACGGCATGTTAGTTTTTTTTTTGGTTTACTTCATAGTGAAAATACTATCCTCAAATTCTCTTTCCTTTTAATCTCTAGGTATTGTTTAGGGGTTTGCCATTTTTGTTAGCTTTGACTTGTTGATATTTGCCTACTAATCCATGTTTCAGGTTTGGAAGTTATAATTTCCATTCAACCAGAAAATAGACCTCTGAATCATGAGTTCAAAACGATCAGGTCCTTTTTGGAAATTTGAGACAAATATGATCTTCTGTAATGTTATTAACAGTGGAAATTTGGCTTGAGAAGTATGTAAATAAACAAACAACCCTGGATAAGCTGTTAAAATCTTTGGATCATAACCAAGTTTCTAGTTTGTATGACCATTTTTTTCACCATGGTATCCAAGGGGGGAAAGAGAATGTATACGATGATGCCCCCGTAAAGATGCAGTACAGATCAATATGAAGGGAGTTCAGCACCATCGACATTCTGAATGTTCTGCAGCAAAAGGAGCAGATGATGTTAGTTATAGTCATTCAAGACGGACAATAATGATTCACCATCCAAGAAACCTCCCCTTAGCCAAAATTCTCCTGCTAGGATTATTGCGACTGTCTGATCCATCAACTGTAGTTATATATATTTATGTATGCACTGTCATGTATTAGCCGATGTTGCAGTTGCTTTTGTTTTGAAAAACAAAATCACATACTGGTGAGTACACCTTAATTTGATCCAGACAACTCCTAGAGATCCAACAGGTTGTGAGATTTTCTTGGGTAATTTTTCTCTTTCTTTTTTTTTTTCAAAGAAAACAACCTTTCATTACTTGAGCACATAATTAAAAGATGTTCCTTCCAGGTTTCATAAATATTTTCTCATCCAAACCAGAGGTGTTTGCATGAAAAAAAAATGACAGGTTGGGAGATTTGAGAAGAAAAAGTGCTTTTACTCTCTACCAAGGAGGTAATATAGTCCTGAATAATGATGTTGACTCTGATGATGGTGAATTGATGGAGGGGATGTCTAACCATTGTTCATGAAAACTGCCCATTTAATGATCGTCAACCGTTCAATGCCGTACACGAAGTCACAAACCATACCCACACAAAACAAAATAAAAGAGGACCCCCCCACGTTTTCTGGTCTTGCTATTTTGGTCTCTCTTTTGGCTCTTACCCTTTCTTTCTTCGTCACAGCAAGAGTGCAAGACCCATTCCCCACCTTACTTTCTCGTGTCTCCATTCATTAGGAGTTTTTTTTCTAAGTCTTTTTTGAGTAAAAAAGAATACTACAACTCAAAAGAAAAAAAAAAAGGTGTCCATGAGTTCCTAAATTCCAAGCTGAAATAAGAAAACTACTATTGAACTACCCCTTTTCCCTTAAGGAGTTATGAGCTTACAAGGATCATGAATTTGTTTTTTCCATAGTTCTTAACATCTTTACCAGGTATTGATCTTCAAAACTAGGATAATCCAATAACTGTTGTATTTACTCTGAGTTCTGAAAGAGATCTAATGCAAGCAAAAAGTAAACCGAAAGTAGACAAAAAAAACTAAACATAAGTAGATTTTACTGTATTCAACATAGCTTGCAGTTGGATTACCTCTGCTCAATTGTCACCCACACCTTGATCTATCTGGGCCAGACTGTGATATCTCTACCTTGCCGTCCATGGCATTCTATGGGATGCCCAAGACAAACTGGTCATGAGAGTTGGCCAGCAAAATGAGCAAGACTGGTCTACCACCTACAACTGTAAGCAGCAGTGGGTAAGATCACGACCCAGGCAGCAGAAACCCATCATTTGGTGGATCCCACCCATGATCTCTGATGTAAAGAAATGGACCCACGAAAAACCCTTATATAGCCACACCGTCTACATATACAGGTGTACTTTTCAGAGACCTTTCACAGCAGAGTGAAAAAAAAATCAGATTGCTATGACGATCCGATCAAGTTGCACTTTGACATGATATCAAATGGTGATTCTCTCAGCCCCATGTGGTTGAGAGAATTGATACTGTTAGACATTTGATAGGGTCTACCGACATGGGTATCCCCCGACATTCTGGCTACACACTCTAGACAGTGCAAATGTGAGTTCTGCAAATTCCCTATCATCCTAGTTTGGCTTGGTCTTCCCATTTCTTGGCTACTTTTCTGCCATGAACACAAAATGGTCAAGATTCCTTGCTCATGCATCCAATTGTCTTAGCAGCTGGCAAGTTCTTGTCATTTGTCAATGGCACACCAGAATACCATCTCTTTACAGATCTCCACTCCTTGTAATAGAAGTCTTTTTCTATACTCCATAGTTGTATTCCACTTGATAAAATAGTGCAACTTAGGTTGGACTAAATTCACATTCACTGCACATAGAATGATAAAATAAGTTCATTTTCTAGTTTCTTCTCTCCTCACCAACTAGTGTGACAAGGGACCCCATAAAATAACATTTTCCTCTTTTGCTCTCTTACCAAGGGCCAATTTGAAAACAAAGACTGCAAATGAAGAGTCTTCATTTACGGTACCATTGGATCAATAGGAAAATTTGATAAAAATCATTCACCATTTTTTTAAGATTAGAAAAGGAAGAAAGCAAACACAGATTCTTCTCGTGTTGATGGGTCTCATTGACAAACATGCAAAAAGGAAAATTAGAAGAATAGATTATAAAAAGAAGATAAGATAAGAAATTACAGAAAAAAAAGAAGAAAAAGAAGAAAAAGAAGGGGAAGGATAAGTTTGAGATCAAATTGTACAATTGATACAAGATCTCAATTTTTCTCTGCAGAAAAATCATGACCCATTGATGTTCTCCTCATCAGTTACGATATGCGCTTACAAAAACTACATCTTTTCAAGAAGAGGAACCTGAAACTCTGGGGGATGTCACCGGAAAGAGCGGCAAAAGCCGGGGCTCGGAGTCTCTTGGAGTCGTAATAGGCGAGGGATGCAAATAGAACCCCTTTTCCGCAATCGCTTTCTCTTCTGCTAAGGAATTACTGATAGAATTGTCGGCACAAGGAGTAGGAGACCTGTTAAACGGGTCTGGGATCAACGGTGTAACCGGGCTGAGAACAAGGGAAGGAAAATCGAGCAGACTAGGTGACAAGATCTCTGGCTTCCGCGGCGAAAACCCAGAATTCTGGATCAACCCAGGCATCAAAGGACTGATCTTCAGATTCTTGAGACTGTTCCTCCTCTCGTAAAGCTTAAATCCTTGTTTCTTCGGACCGGTCTTCATGGGCGGTATGGGGCTTTTGGATGGTGGGTCGACGGTGGCCTTGGACGCTTGTTTGGCCGTCTCTGATGATCCGGTGAGAATCTGGACTACTTGTTTGAAGGAAGAGGTGTCTGCTTGGATGAAGGTTGTTGGGTACGCATTGCTTTCAGATCTGCATATGGTTTTTGGCGTTAAGGGGAGCTGAACTCCATTGCTATTGCTGCTGCTACTGGTGCTACTGTTGCTACTGTTGCTGTTTGGGGAGGTTAGGACAGAAGGCTTCTCTCTATCTTGACGTCTTGTAGAATTTTCCATGATGGTTTTTTTTTTTTTCCCCTCTCTCAGCTTTCTTAGCTCTTCCTTCTTACAGAGTTTTCTAGTTGGACAGACCACAGATATAAAAGAAGCAGGGTTTGGGTTGGTTTGGGCAGAGAAGAAGAAACAAGAAAGGAGGGGGGGAGAGAGGGGGAGTCCGAGGAGAGATGTGTGAGTGAAGAACAAGGTTGGATGAGAGAGAGAGAGAGGTGATGACACTACTTTATTTTGTTTTCTTTCTCTCTCTTCCTTCTTCCTTCTTCCTCTTTTCATCTCTTTTCTTTCTCCTTTTTTAATGTTTTGGTGATTGATTGAAAATGGGTTTTTATGGTTTTTGATTGGGTATGTGGGAAAATGTCCAACGGTTTAAGCAAAATATGATAAGACGCCATTGGTTGTGTTGGAATTTCATGGGTGGGGCTGCATGTGTGCAAGTCGTCAAAAACTTCAATATTTCCATTGACTTCAGAGCCCTGACGCTGACTCTGCTGTTGGGGACTTGGGGGGTGCACCCCTAGCATTAAAAACCCACATCGGTGGAACAATTCACCATTTGTTTAGACTTTGGACCGGATTAGATAAGATGATCCCTAGATGCTACCGTCTTTGGTTAATTACATTGTTGCCCCTTGATCCCTTTAAATATTAGTGTGGTTCTGCTTCTGCCCTACGTGATTGTAGAGGTGTTGATGGACCGGTTTTGGGTTGGATTCATTCAAAACAAAATCAATTTGGATGGATTGAACGGACCAATAAGACATTGAATCGGATTACTCTAGATTTAAGAGTTCAATGTATTTATTGGATTGGATCTGATCCCATTTGTAATGGATTTATTTTGGATTGGAACCAACCTAAGTTAAAACCAATTTAAACAGATTGGATGGTTCAGACATTGAATTGGATTGGTCCAAAATAGTCTAGAGTATTTAGTGGATTGGATTGGATCTGATCCATTTGTAATGGGCTTATTTCGAATTGGGCCAGGTTTGGATTGGAACCAATTTGAACAGATTGGATGGTCCAAACATTAAATAGGATTGATCTAAAATGGTCTAGAGTATTCAACGGATTTGATTGGACCTGGTCCAGTCCAATTGACACCCCTACATGAGTACTCTCACCTAAGATGCAGGTCTTAGACACTCCCCTTTTCGAGGGTGGGTTAAGGTTCTTCATGGATAGTTGTCAATGGTGAAGGACTGAATAGATACAGAGATGGATGGCTGATACTTGGGAACACCAAACCTGCATACAAAGAGAAAAAGAAACAGCTACACAATATAGGATCCGAGACACTATCTCTCAAACAAAATGCAAGAGGGAATTGTCAAATCTGGATGGGGCCGAAAATTGGAGGTTGCTTGACCTTCCAAGTTATCTTAATTTGCACACTTTGCTATCTTTTTGATAGCCATATATATAGGTCTTTCCCCAATGTTCCCTTTCTTGTTTTGAGGAGGGAACTCAACCAACTTGAACGTTTGGAGGGAAGACCAAGTTAAGGCCTCTCCAGATTGAGACAAATGTCTCATATTGACCAAGGATCTAACCACATGATCATCTAGTCTAGACTGGGTCAAATGGATATCCATTGACCCAATAAGAACTAGAACTTGGATCCAGAATAATCCAACAATATTGGTATCTCCATGCATAAAAACATTTTCAAATAAACAATCAAATAAATTTATTTTTATAGAAAATAAATAAATAGGTAATAATTTAAAATGATTGTGTGTGAGAGTGTTGCATAGAGATAACCATAAAATAATAATCTTCCATCAACATGTGGCTTGTCACATGGCCATTGGATATTCCAACATGTTGAGGATCAAACGAGGGCCTATGGCCACTCTACCATCATCTCCCACTTGGCCAGTTAGGCCCGAGATGAACAAGTGCCAACCAACCCCATTGCTTTAACGTGCCTTACATAATCAATAACTGCAATGGGTCAGCAATCATATCTTTTGTAGGCACATATTCTACCAGGATTTTATTCCGTTGGTAAATATCATATAAATACCGGTAATGGAGATCTATGTGTTTTTTTTTAGGACCGATCTCACATTTTTTAATTGTCTTAATAGAAGCTTGGTTGTCATTGAAAATCTTCACAGCTCCTATTGGTACAACAAGAATTCAGAGTTCTTCCAAGAATTTCCTAATCCAAACTGTTTCAGATGCTGCAGAGTTACAAGAGATAAGCCCAACTTTGATGATGAATTTAGCTACACAACTTTGCTTCTTGCTTGTCCATGAGACAACACCCCCTCCTAAGAGGAATAAGTATGCAGTTGTGGATTTTCTATCATCTGGGTCATCTGCAAAATCAACATCACAATAACCCAGTAACTCTAAATCATTTGCGTGATAGGATAATTTGAAGTATTTTGTCAATTGCAAATATCTAAATATTCTTTTAACACTTTTCCAATGTGTTTCACTTGGGTTACTTTGGTATCTACTAACAAGGACTACAACATATGAGATATCTAGTCTTGTGCAAAGCATGACATACATCAAACTACGAATAGCTTGAGCATAGGGTTTATACTTCATTTTCTCTATTTCATCATCATTAGTAGGAGCCATATCCCTACTTAATTTGGTTCCTTTACAAATTGGAATTTTAACTCCATTACAGTCTTTCATATTAAATTTCCTTAGGATTTTTTTCCAAGTAATGCTCTTGTGAAAGAGTTAAGGTTTTAGTGTTCTTTTCTTTTTCTATTTTAATTCCAAGTACATAACTAGCATCACTCATGTCTTTTATTTCAAAGTTGGTTTTTAACCAATCTTTAGTTTTATTAATCATAGAGACATCATTTCCAGCAATAAGAATATCATCTACATATAATGAAAGAACAACAAAACTGCTCTCACTATTCAAAGAGTAAACACAATGATAAAATGGATTAGGTATAAATCCAAGTTTAGAGATTGCTTCAAAGAAGGTGTGGTACCACATCCTAGAAGACTGTTTTAAACCATACAAAGATTTCTTTAATTTATACACTTTATTTTTTTGTCCCTCTATTACCTAACCTTTGGGTTGAGTCATGTATATTTTTTCATTCAACTTTCCATTGAAGAAAGCAGTTTTAACATCTAATTGACACAATTCTAAGTCCAAAAAGGCAACTAAGGACATTGAGATTCTAATAGAGGTAAACTTGGCAACTGAAGAATAAGTCTTCTCATAATCAATCCCTTCTACTTGGGTGTACCCTTTTGCTACTAATCTTGCCTTATATTTTTCTATAGACCCACCAACATTGAGTTTTCTCTTTAATATCCATCTACGCCCTATAGGTTTCCTATTCTTAGGTAAATCAACTAATTCCCAAACCTGATATTTATTTATTGAGTTTAACTCTTCTTCCATGGCTTCACACCACTTTTCCTTATCAGGTGCATCCATAGCATATTCAAAATCAACTGGACCATTAAGAGATTCTTCATTCAAGTAGGTATAATAATCTTTTAATCTTGATGAATTTCTCTCTGAATTCTACCTAAGGTGTCATTATTAGATGAATTTTTAGGTGCAGTCTCAGCTTTTATAAATTTTTTGTTTATTTCAAATAGGGTAGGTAACTGTTTATTATTCTCAATTTGATCTTCTAGAAAAACATCTCTGCTTTCTATTAATTCAACTATTCTATCAGATTTGTGATTAACAAATCTATACCCTTTGCTATTTTCACTGTACCCTATAAAGGTATACCTTAGACTCTTGTTATCTAACTTGCTTCTTTGTTGACTTGGTACTCTTACATAGGCACTAGCCCCCCAAATTTTGATGTCAGTCAAGTCTGATTTTCTACCTGTCTACATTTCATGGGGTGTTAAGTTATTAACTTTAGTTGGACCCTTCTTTAGAATATATATAGCAGTACCATAAGGCTCCTTCCCAAAGGTGTGTTCCTAGACTTGAGTGGGATAACACTGATCTCACCATATCCAACAAAGTTCAATTTCTTCGTTCAACCACTTCATTATGTTGTGGCATGAAGGACATGGTTAATTGGTGTATGATTCCATTTTGTGTACAAAAGTCATTAAATAGGTTAGAGATATATTCTCCACTTGTATTACTCCTAAGAGTTTTTATTTTTCTACTCAATTGGTTTTCTACAAGTGTTTTATATTCTTTAAATTTCTCTAACACTTTTGATTTTCTTTTAATCAGATACACAAAGCCAAATCTAGAAAAATCATCTATAAAAGTTACAAAATATTCCATACCCCTATGTGTTTTTACATTCAAAGGGCCACAAACATTAGAGTATTATACCTAATAATTCCTCTGATTTCTTTCCTTTCTTGAAAGGGAGCCTAATTATTTTTCCACTAAGGCATGGTTCACAATAATTAAAATTTAATTCTATTTTGAGAATTAATCCATTGGTGCTCATTCTCATTATTTTGTCTTTGTTTATGTGACAAAGTCTCATATGCCAAATGTATGCATTTTCATCCACATGATAAACACAATCATAACTAGAAAGAGCATCAAGTTTATTAATAGTCAAACGGTACAATCCATCAGACTTATTCCCAAACCTTAAAACTCTACCATGCTTCCCTATGGTCACTTTTCCTCTCCTAAGACATACATCAAAACCCTTCTCATTTAATAGAGATACAAACAATAATTTTCTCCTAAAATTAGGTGCATACAATACATCATTAATGATTAAATTTGTGTTCTCATTTATGGGGATTTTCACTTTTCCGGTTCCAAGTACATATCGGTATAAGTGTTGTTTCTCATAAAAATTCTGTGTTCTCCTATCTTCATTTCCTTCAGTTTCAGGAACATCTCTTTAGTTTTGCAAATATGCTTAGAGGAGCCAGAATCTATGCACCAATCAGAAAAATCAGAATCAGTAAAGTAGGATTCAGAGACTACAAAGACTATGCCTTTCTTTTAGTTTTTCCCTTTTAATTATTTGATTTATTCTTCTTGCATTCAGGGCAATTAAATTTTGTATAGTTTTGTTTTCCATAGTTAAAGCAATGTTTACCCTTTGTCTTCTTGAATCCATTTGAGAATTTAAATTTCTTATTAAATTTCTTCCCATTATTATTTTTGAAAAATTTGCCCTTAAGCTTTTCAGCCATTTGGAAAGTTTTAATTGGTTTGGGAGTAACCATTAAGGATGAAGGTTGGGATTTCTTCCTCTTCCTTTCAGCCTCTTAATCCTATCAAAGTAGGTAAGTTTTTTATGCTAACTTCTCTTCTAGATAGGTTTAAAGTTGTTACTACAGAATTCCAAGAAGATGGGAGGCTATTAAGAATGGTGGAGACTTGGATTTTCTTAGGAATTGGGTTCCTAGTGGCTGCCAACTCTTTGGCAATAACATTCATTTTACTAACATGATCTACTACAGAATCCTCTTTTCTCATTTCACAGCCATAAAATTTTTCAATAAACAATTGAACATAGGTTTTAGTTATTTTTCCATATGTTTCTTTAATGGCTTCAAGCATATCTTTAGCATTATTATATTCTTCAAACACAACCTCTATGTCAGGCTCTATAAAAGTTAACAAACAATTTCTTGCCTTCCTATTATCTTTTTCCCATTTTTGATATTCACGAATTATAATCAAGGAAT